>NC_059291.1:847500-857500 GCF_017591435.1 Portunus trituberculatus
TATAAGACACTTTCTTTTCATGTGTAATTTTCCATAGTCTCTCGTTCCTTCTTTCTTTTCTCTTCCTCTCTTCTTTCTGCTCTTCTTTCTCCTTTTTTTCCCTTATTTTTCTGGTCTTTTATATCTTTTTCCTCCTTCCTCTTTTATTTTTCTTACTTGTCTTCCTATTTTTTTTCCATCTCTTCAACCTCGTCACATCCTTCTTTCCTTCCTTCCTCTTCCTATCTCTTCTATTCTATTCATTTATTTTCTTGCTCATTCTTTCATTCTTTTTTTCTATCTTGTCCTTCATGCTTCACTTCCTTACGTCTGTCTGTCTGTCTGTCTGTCTGTCTGTCTGTCTCTCTCTCTGTCTGTCTGTCTCTCTCTCTCCTCCCCACTCAGATTTCTTTTCAAACCCTCATCTCCTCTACCAGCTTCCCTCTACCTCCCCATCCCCTCTCCTCATCTCTATCCTAAGGCCAAACTCTCTCTCTCTCTCTCTCTCTCTCTCTCTGCATATTATAATAAACACCTTCACAGTTTCTCTATATATTTCTTCCTTTCTGCCTCGCCTATTTTCACAGCCAACCATTTTTAACAAGGCTATATTTTTCAAGTGCAATTTCTGTCACCTGCAGAAAACTCCTTCACCTATCCACTCCCTCTCTCTCTCTCTCTCTCTCTCTCTCTCTCTCTCTCTCTCTCTCTCTCTCTCTCTCTCTCATCTTTCCCTGCTTTGGTTCGTCTCTTCCTGTGGTTTATTTCGATTTCTCTCATCAATTTTTCCTTTTTCCTCGTCATTCTCTCATATTTTCTTCCACTTGCTTTTCCTCTGAGCTTTCCTCTCTCTCTCTCTCTCTCTCTCTCTCTCTCTCTCTCTCTCTCTCTCTCTCTCTCTCTCTCTCTCTCTCTCTCTCTCTCTCTCTCTCTCTCTCTCTCTCTCTTCTTTCTGCTTCTTACCACTCACTTTTCTTTTCTCTTTTCATTCATCTTTATTTTTCCTTATTTTCCTTTCTTCTTCTTTCCTCTCTTTCCTTATTCACGCATTTTATCTATTTATCTATTTATTTACCAATTCTTTATGTATTTATTTTTATTTGTGTATGTGTGTATGGTACAGGGCAGCAACCACACACCTCCGTTCTGTTTTGATATTATTAGAACGACAAGCATCTCTCTCTCTCTCTCTCTCTCTCTCTCTCTCTCTCTCTCTCTCTCTCTCTCTCTCTCTCTCTCTCCTAGGTCTATTTGTGTGTTACTATGATATGTTTTCTCTTTTCACGTTATTCTGTTTTCTTTCTTTTCTTTATACAAACTCTTTTATTCGTCAAGTTTATCTATTTTCTCTTTCTCCATCTTTTAATCCTTCCTTCCCTTATTCCTTCCTTTTTTCTCCTTTCTTTCTCTCCTTTCCTATTTTCGCTCTTCATGTAATTTTTGTCTGTTTTATCGATATATTTATTTTCCTTTTTTTTTCTCTTTCTCTCCTGTTTCCAATCCTTCCTTCTTACATTGCGTCATTTCTATCATTCCTCTTTCTCTGTTTTTCTTTCTTTTTTTTGTCTTCCATCTATGCCATTTTCGTATTTTTTTTCAAACATTTTCCCTTTTTCCTCTTTTATATCCTTTTTCCTTCTTTTTGTGTCCTTTTTCTTTTTCTTCCTCTCTCTGTTCTTTCTATTTTTCATCTTTATCTCCTCCATTTTTCAAGCGTATCCCTTTTTTCCTCCTTTTCATCCTTCCTTCCTTCTCTCTGTGCCCTTTTTCATCTTCCTCTCTCTGTTCCTTATCCCTGTTTCCTCTTTACCTTCTTCCTGCTTCCCTCCTCTCATGCATTTACCTTTTTACCTTCTATTCTTCCTCCTCCTTCCTCGTATCCCTTTTCCTTCTCCCTTTCTCTGTTCTTTATCCCTGTTTCCTGTTTACCTTCTCTATCTCAAGCTTTTACCATTTTCCTCCTACACTTGCTCCTGCTCCCCTCCTCCTCCTCCTCCTCCTCCTCCTCGCCGCCAGCTTATACGGGCGTGAAGAGACTCAGAGGACGGCAGAGTGGCTTTGGGGAGTGAAGGAATGAAGGAGTGAAGGAATGGAGGAATGAGACGAGGGAAGGAAGGCTCATAGGTGAAGTGGTGAGAGGTGGAAAGAATGTGGGTGTTAGTGGCAAGGATGAAGGGTGACAGGCAAGGAGGGTGGAGGAGTAGGGTGAATCTTTATAGGGTGAGGGGATAGGGTGACCATGTAGGGTGAAGGGTTAAAGGGTTAAAGTAATGGGTGAGGGTTTTTATGCTTTTGCTATTTTAGAGTGATGTGTTTTGTCTGTTTGTCTGTATGTTTGTTTGTCTGTTTGTCTATGTGTTTATCCCTATCTCTATCTCTGTCTCTCTCTGTCTCTCTCTCTCTCTCTCTCTCTGACCACCTTTCCTCTTCTCCTTTCTTTCTTCTGATCTTCTTTCCCTTATTTCCTTCACCACTGTCACTCACAACTTATCCTCCTATTTTTCCCTTCCACCACCACCACCACCACCACCACCACATCCTCCTCCTCTTCACGTCAGTCAGTCACGTATAGGGTTTTTTTTTTTCCCTGCCATTCTCTCTCTCTCTCTCTCTCTCTCTCTCTCTCTCTCTCTCTCTCTCTCTCTCTCTCTCTCTCTCTTTGACAAAATTCTAATTGGCCGCCACTCCGTTTTTTTTAATATTTTTTTTTTACTTTTTCGTCTCGTCTCAAAATTTTTAAAAGCGAAACGTAATGGCAATTTTTAAGGTGCTTTATTTTAACGGTGAATTTATGTATTTTGACGTGTGTGTGTGTGTGTGTGTGTGTGTGAGAGAGAGAGAGAGAGAGAGAGAGAGAGAGAGAGAGAGAGAGAGAGAGAGAGAGAGAGAGAGACTTGACCTAACACGTTTCAATGTTGACCATAACACGTGACTAGGTAATTATTCAATGCTATTCTCTCTCTCTCTCTCTCTCTCTCTCTCTCTCTCTCTCTCTCTCTCTCTCTCTCTCTCTCTCTCTCTCTCTCTCCAGGTTATTTGTTCTCCTCTTCATCCTTTAATTCTCTTTTCATTTATTTTCCTCAGTGTGTTTGTGTGTTTTTCTGTTTCCGGTGTTTTATTTTTCAGTTTCCCGTTTGTTTGTTGTATTTTTTTTTTTATATATTTTTGAGTGTATTTCTTAGTTTAATTTGGCGTTTTTTTTTTTTTAAGTGTTGGATGTTTGTATGTATGTGTGTTTGTGTGTTCATGTCTTTCCCTTCCCTATATCCATTCCATCATCCTTCCTTGTTATCTCCTTTGTTTCTTTCCTCTTTTCTCACATTTTATCCTTTCTCCTTTTATCTTCATTAATTTTTCATTTTTTCTCTTCCATCCTTCTCTACTCTTTTCTTTCCCCAGTTCTGTCTTCTCTTCTTCTCTTCATTCATTCATTCCGTTTCATTATCTATCTATCTCCCTTTCTACTTTCTAATTCTTCACCTTTTTCCTTTTTTTCTTTTCAATTCATCTATTCTATGCCTTTTCTCTTCTATTCGTTTTTCTCATCATCTTCCCGCCATGCTTCTTCCCTCTTCATTCTTTCTCTACTTCTTTCCTATCTCATTCCTACGTTTCCTTGGCATCTATCTTCCATACTTTTTATCTCATACCTTCCTTCTCTTCTCTCTCTCTCTCTCTCTCTCTCTCTCTTCCGTTCCATCTTTCTCTTCATTTCCCACTAATAATTTCTTCTCTCTCTCTTTTCTAATTCCTCCTTTTATATTTCCCTCATTCTTCAATCCTCTTCTTTATCTCTTATTCAGTATACTTTTTCTTTCATTATCTTTTATATCTTTTTCTTTGAGTGATATTTTCTAATGTGTTTTTATTTCTTTAAGCTATTTTCTGGCGTTAATCTGTTGGCAGTCTAATTACTCTTCATGCCTCAAAGAACTTCCGTAAACGTCTGTATTTGTGGACTGAATAAATGAAGAGATGCTGTAGTGGCTTAATACTCATCTGTCTGTATGTCAATCTAGCTACGCATCTTTCTATCAGTGTATCTCTTCATATGTCTACCTTTGTATCTATTTGTCTACCTATCTAATGAGGAGATGTAATGAAGAGATGCTGCAGTGATGAGAGAGAGAGAGAGAGAGAGAGAGAGAGAGAGAGAGAGAGAGAGAGAGAGAGAGAGAGAGAGAGAGAGAGAGAGAGAGAGAGAGAGAGAGAGAGAGAGAGAGAGAGAGAGAGAGAGAGAGAGAGAGAGAGAGAGAGAGAGAGAGAGAGAGAGAGAGAGAGAGAGAGAGAGTAATGGAGCTATTTATATGTGGAACGAAACATTTTTTTTCATATTGTACCATTAAAAGATAAAAAAAGTCACTATGAAACAATAAATCAAAGTAAAAGAGCCCATCATGTGAGAGAGAGAGAGAGAGAGAGAGAGAGAGAGAGAGAGAGAGAGAGAGAGAGAGAGAGAGAGAGAGAGAGAGAGAGAGAGAGAGAGAGAGAGAGAGAGAGAGAGAGAGAGACGTGAGCGGTGAAAAGAAAAAAAATGTTGGCTTTGTAAAAACTGAAAGTCACGCGGGAGAGTTAATGAACGCTGATGAATGAGTGAGTGAGTGAGTGAGTGAGTGAGTGAGTGAGTGAGTGAGTGAGTGAGTAAGTAAGTAAGTAAGTGAGTGAGTGAATGAAAGAAGATGTGAGTGAGTGAGTGAAAGTGAATGAGAGAGTGAGCGAAAGTGAGTGAGTGAGTGAGTGAGTGAGTGAGTGAGTGAGTGAGTGAGTGAGTGAGACCAATCATCTGTACCTTTCTTCTTTATTTTATTTATTTTCCTTGTATTGTTTTGTTTTCCCTTTTCTATTTTCCTTTTTATTCATTTTCTTTCTTTTCTTTTCTTTTTTTACGACGTCCAGTAAGATTTTTCCTTTCTTTTATGTGCGAAGTTTTTTCCTCCTATTTTTGAGAGCAACAGCTGAATATCCTATGCTTTTTGTTTTTCCTCCTTACAGCACAGTCAAGCTTTCCTTAATAATTTAATGGGGAAGATATGTACAGCCTCTCTCTCTCTCTCTCTCTCTCTCTCTCTCTTAATCCAGCGGTGGCAGTCTTCCCTCAATCGTCCTTCCAACCCAGAAAGTGTAATAATAATATTAATAATAATAATAATAATAATAATAATAATAATAATAATAATAATAACAATAATAACACCAATAACAACAACAATAATGACAATAATAATAACAACGATACATACTTTCATAAAAAAAACATGGATATCTAGTTTAACAAGGCGAGTCAAAGTCACATCACGAACTCAAGGTGACAATGCAGAAAAAAAACATAACAAATAATAGAGTCAATTTTAAGCCAAAGATGAGTTAAAAAGATAGGAGGAACTGCCCTAACCGCGTACAATTGGCCAACCACTGAGCAAGAATCAAAGAGACAGAAGTTTTAAATTGTCTTAGAATAGTCAAGTAAAATATATTGTATACGAACACACTTGAAATTACTTTGAGGGGAGGGAGAGGAGAGAGAGAGAGAGAGAGAGAGAGAGAGAGAGAGAGAGAGAGAGAGAGAGAGAGAGAGAGAGAGAGAGAGATTATGGTCCCTTCCATTCTCCTCTCTTTCCTTCACTTCCTTCAGCGGCTCACAGTAATCTTTCCTCTACCCTTCCGGAGAGAGAGAGAGAGAGAGAGAGAGAGAGAGAGAGAGAGAGAGAGAGAGAGAGAGAGAATATTATTAACCCCGGCCCCCATCACACAGTCTCTCTCTCTCTCTCTCTCTCTCTCTCTCTCTCTCTCTCTCTCACTTTTACCACGAGTTTTTACCTTTACTGATTGCAATAATAACAATATCAACAACAACAACAATAACAACAACAGCAACAACAACAACAACAACAGTGCTAATCTCACCATTACTACGGAGCACACTGCAATAATTAATAAATACATACATTAACAACAACAACAACCACCACCACCACCACCACCACCAACAACAACAATACTGCTAATCTCACCATAACCACGAAGCACACTGCATTAATTAATAGATACACACAGAAACAACTATGTGAATGTATGAAGGAGTGAGAAAATAGTAAGGGTTATTTAAGTTGTATTAGCGCCTTTGTGTTATCTTTGTGTTACTCTTCAGGTAAAACAATAAAATTTTACGGATATGACAAAAGTAAAAGATAACACATAAAACAAAGGAAAAAAAAAAAAAGATTGATGAAGACGAGAAACTAAGTCCACGAATCCTGTCCACGGTCCGAGTGTTGGTTGGGCTTCCTCACTCGGGGCAACGGTTTCCTAACGGGTGGGGTTTGAGATAGGAGGTACCCCAAGAAATATCCCCTTTAGCCCATGAATTCCCGTGAAAAGCCCACATGGTATAGATGAATAAAAAAAAAAAATAGTTGCAAAGAGGAGAGAAAAACTATGCAAACCAATGAAGACCAACACAACTAATTGGCACACGCAGATGAAGTGAAAGCAGAGCACACTAGTTCATGGGAGGGAAAGGGGGAGTAATACTAATGAAGGTTGCTCCCACTGTGTTAATCTGGAGGGTTAATGCTTGTTTATAGGGGGAGAAATACTAGAGTTTACAAGGGAGAGAAATGCTAGTGTTTGTAGGGGAGAGAAAAATGCTAGCGTTTATAATTGAGAAAAATACTAATGTTTATAGGGAAGAAAAATACTAGCGTTTATAAGAGAGAAAATAATACTAAGAATACTAATGTTTATACTAAATACTAAAAATACTAAATACTGAAAATACTAATGTTTATGAGGAAAAATACTAATGAAGGATCCTGTCCCGGTGTTAAGCTGCAGGGTAAATGCTTGCTAATATTCTTTTTTGTAAACCTTTTTTTATTATTTTTTTTAATTCCCTTCAGGACAGAATACTTTTTTTTTCTTTTTTCTTTTTTTTGCCCAGAGGAACTTTTTACAAAATTCTGAAAAAGTCTTTTATTTTGTATTCGTGAACGATGTGGAATGATTGTGTCGTTAGATGATTACTTGTTGTACACACATATATACAGACATACGTACATACATATATATATACACACACACACACACACACACGACACCTAATATGCCTCTGCCTTCCTTATCTCACCATCTTTCATCTTTTCTCTTCTTTTCCTTTCCTTTCTCTCACTATTTTTTCTCCTACTTCCTTTTTCTTCATCTTTCACCTATCCTCTCTTCTCAATGCCCCTCCCTGCCTTCCTTATCTCACCATCTTTCATCCCTTATCCTACCAATCTTATCTAATCCTCTCTTCTTCCTTTCCTTTCTTTCATTTTTTCCTCCTACTTCCTTTCCTCTTCATCTTTCATCATACTTATCCTCTTTTTTCATCTTCATCTTACTTTTCCACCCCATTCTAATCCTCCTTTTCTCTTCGTCTTCCCCATCTAAGTCTTCTCCTCCTCTTTCCTTCCTTCCTTCACCTCTCACCTTATTTTTCTTCCTTTTCCATCTTACTTTTCCTTCCCCCCCCGATAGTTTTCCTTCCTAGCTCTTCGTCATTCTATTTATTTTTTCTCTCGTTTCTCTTCCCCAGTCTTCCTTCCTCTCTGCCTTCTCTATTGGAGTATTTTTGTTTCTTCCCTCCCCACTGATGCTAAATTCCCTTCCTCTTCCTCCTCTCCATAAAGAGAGTGTCGCGAGTGTCTCCTCCTCCTCCTCCTCCTCCTCCTCCTCCTCCTTTTCCTCCGCCTTTTTCTTCCTCCTCACGTAATCCCAAGATACTTACTTACCTGCAAGGCGTCGCTTCACCTGTAATATGAATGCTCCTCCTCCTCCTCCTCCTCCTCCTCCTCCTCCACCTCCTCCTCCTCCTCCTCTTCAGTTCATCTCTTCCTCTTCCTCCTCTTCCATTTCCTCCTCCTCTTTCTCTTTCTCTTTCTCTTTCTCCTCCTCCTCCTCCTCCTTCTCTTCAGTTAATCTTTTCCTCTTCCTCCTTCTCCTCTTCCCTCTTGCATTGCACCACGACAAAAATCATCATTAAAACTTGCCATGAGCACTCTCACGACTTAAGTACTCCTCTCCCCTCTGATAACCCCATGAACGAGGGGAAGAGGAAGATGAGGCGCCTTACACTTCTTCTCTTCTTCCTCCTCCTCCTCCTCCTTCTCCTCTTCCTTCTTTCGTTTTTTTTCTCCCTCTTCTTCCTCCTCTTCGTTCTTATTCCTATTATTTTCTTTTGGCTCTATCTTCCCTTCTTCTTCTCTGTCACCTATCCTTCTCTTTCTCTCTCTCTTATCTCTTATCTTTCTCTTTTTCTCTTCTTCTTCTTCTTCTTATCCTTTGTTATTTTGCTCTATATCTATTTTTCTTTCCATGTCTTATCATTTACTTTCTTTTTTTTCTTTTCTTTCTATTTCTCTCTCTTTTTTTCTTTTTACTTTTTCCTTCTAATTTTCATTCTCTCATTTCTCATGTTTCACTTTTCATTCTTCCTTCCTCTTACTCCTTCTTTATTGTTGTTTCTCTTCCTTTTCTCCTCCATTTTCCTGCTTTTCTTTCCTAATCATCTTTCTTCTTCTTTCTTCTTCTTTTTTTCCTTTTCTATATTTCTTCTACCTAAAATTTTTCTTCCTCACCTCCACTCTCTCTCTCTCTCTCTCTCTCTCTCTCTCTCTCTCTCTCTCTCTCTAGGTCCTATTTTCCTCCTCCTTCTCTTTCCTTCAGTCCTTTCATTCCATCACACTTCCTCCCTCCCTCCATTCCTTCACCTTTCCTTCGTAACGTCTTCACCTCTCCTCCCTCATTCCTTTCCTCTTCTTCCCTCTCCTTCTCGCCCTCCTCTTTCCTCCCCTTTCCTTCCCTCTTCCTCTCCTTCCCTCTCCTCCACACACTACCTCACGCTATCAAGGAAGGTCTTACGTTTTCATGGTGTGTGTGTGTGTGTGTGTGTGTGTGTGTGTGTGTGTGTGTGTGTGTGTGTGTGTGTGTGTGTGTTAGCTTTTCCCGTTCCCTGACACTATCATTTTCTGCACTCACTCTCCTCCTCCTCCTCCTCCTCCTCCTCCTCCTCCTCCTCCTCTTGCTGATCTTCTCTCCTCTTCACACTAAACTGGCAGAAAATTTGACTTCTGTATTTGTCTTCATGTGAATTTCAGTGACATAATATTAATGGTGGTGGTGGTGGTGGTGGTAGTGAAGATTGATTACGGTTTGACAGAAGACGAGGAAGAGGAGGAAGAACAGGAGGAGGAGGAGGAGAAGAAGGAGGAGGAGGAGGAGGAGGAGGAGGAGGAAGAGGAGGAGGAGGAATAAAAAGCATGTCTTGATAACCGAGAGAAAGAATAGAGAAGATAAAAATGAGAAAAAGGAGTAAGAAAAAGAGAGAGAGAGAGAGAGAGAGAGAGAGAGAGAGAGAGAGAGAGAGAGAGAGAGAGAGAGAGAGAGAGAGAGAGAGAGATGGACATAACTTAAACTAAGGTTGTTTTACCAAGTTAGTGTAAGCGAGAGATGAGAGAGAGAGAGAGAGAGAGAGAGAGAGAGAGAGAGAGAGAGAGAGAGAGAGAGAGAGAGAGAGAGAGAGAGAGAGAGAGAGAGAGAGAGAGAGAGAGAGAGGCGCGGAACTGAAGGGATAACTTTGCACGTGAAAACTT
This sequence comes from Portunus trituberculatus, assembly GCF_017591435.1. NCBI lineage: Eukaryota > Metazoa > Arthropoda > Malacostraca > Decapoda > Portunidae > Portunus > Portunus trituberculatus. The sequence continues at coordinate 857,112 of NC_059291.1, forward strand.
TTAAAAAACAGGCGAAGGAGACGGGAAGAGGGTCCGCGCGTCGCTAAAAATCACTTATTCAGAGAGAGAGAGAGAGAGAGAGAGAGAGAGAGAGAGAGAGAGAGAGAGTTTTTCCTTTTTCTTATATAGGGGAGTCCAACATCCCAATATTGAGTGGCGCGTGTACTGTGCATGTATCGATGTTCGTCTTTTTGTTTGATTTTTTTTTTCTGTCTATCGGACCAGCGACGTGAAGGGGAGGGGTGCTGGTAGTGCGGGTGGGGTGGTGTTGGGGGTGGTGTGGTGCGGGGAGGGGAGGTGCGGGTATGCGTGGGAGGGGGAGAGGAGGAGTTCAGTGAGGAGAGAGGGACTGGAAGGGGAGGAATGTAAAAGGGGAGGATAGGAGGATG
>NC_059291.1:862500-890000 GCF_017591435.1 Portunus trituberculatus
ACCCCTCGAGTTACATCCCGTACCTATTTACTGCTAGGTGAACAGGGGCTACACATTAAGAGGCTTGCCCATTTGCCTCGCCGCGCCGAGACTCGAACCCGGCCCTCTCGATTGTGAGTGTGTGTGTGTGTGTGTGTGTGTGTGTGTGTGTGTGTGTGTGTGTGTGTGTGTGTGTGTGTGTGTGTGTGTGCGGTATCTGACACGTTCATCAGTAGACATATTATTATCTGAGATGGAAGGACAGATTAGCAAATGAAAAGAAGGTAAAGAGGGAGAGAGAGAAAGAAAAAAAATAATTAAGTGTTTACTAGAGGCTAATAGGATGTACTAGTGTGTGTGTGTAATTCACCTCGGTCGGCTGCTGGTCATCCAGCCAGTCTTCCCCATTACGGAGCGAGCTCAGAGCTCATAGACCGATCTTCGGGTAGGACTGAGACCACATCACACACAACACACACCGGGAAAGCGAGGCCACAACCCCTCGAGTTACATCCCGTACCTATTTACTGCTAGGTGAACAGGGGCTACACATTAAGAGGCTTGCCCATTTGCCTCTCCGCTTACCGGGACTCGAACCCGGGCCTCTCAATTGTGAGTCGAGCGTGCTAACTACTACACTACGCGGTGTGTGTGTGTGTGTGTGTGTGTGTGTGTGTGTGTGTGTGTGTGTGTGTGTGTGTGTGTGTGTGCCGTGTCCTATATAGCGCCTTTCATTATTAGATACACGCAATTCTCTCTCTCTCTCTCTCTCTCTCTCTCTCTCTCTCTCTCTCTCTCTCTCTCTCTCTCTCTCTCTCTCTCTCAGTGCTATTTATATCTTACAGTCTTGCATTCCTTGACAATTTTTCTAAACCAATTTGTCCTTCATTGCTATTTCTCTCCTCTTTTATCCTTTTTTGTTCCTGCCTTTCTCTCATCCTTTACTCCATACACCCTCACTCTCCCTCTCCCTCTCCCTCTCTCTCTCTCTCTCTCTCTCTCTCTCTCTCTCTCTCTCTCTCTCTCTCTCTCTCTCTCTCCTTAATCCAGGGTGTAATATCGTTTTCTATGCGTTCTCTAGTAAATATGTCCTCTGTTTCTGGATTGGCATTACTCAGAACAGAACATGAAATTAGTGAAGACGAGACAGGTGGTTGACTGATGTGTGTGTGTGTGTGTGTGTGTGTGTGTGTGTGTGTGTGTGTGTGTGTGTGTGTGTGTGTGTGTGTGTGTGTGTGTGTGTGTGTGTGTGTGTGTGTGTTACTAAAGGGGGCAGGCTAATAACTTAAATACTACGAGAGATAAGGCGATTGCTGTTAATGATAAAAAAAGGAGAGAGAGAAAAAATGAGAGTGGATGGGAAAAGAGTGCAAGAGAGAGAGAGAGAGAGAGAGAGAGAGAGAGAGAGAGAGAGAGAGAGAGAGAGAGAGAGAGAGAGAGAGAGAGAGAGAGAGAGAGAGAGAGAGAGACGGAACAAATAAGTCCACAACACAAACGCACACACACACACACACACACACACACACACACACACACACACACACACACACACACACACAAAGGGCACATGTATACAGACAGCAAACATTCAATACAATTCAGTCACTCACCCCTTCCTCATCTCTTCCCCCTTCCTGCCCCTTCCCTTCCCTTCCCTTCCCACCCCACCCTGCCCCTCCCTCCAGCTCCGTCTCTCTCACCTGTCCCATAACCTGTTTCAAGTCTCAGCCAGTGCCTTCCTTCCCTCTCTCCCTCCTTCCTTTCTTCCTTCCTTCCTTCCTTCCTACCTTTCTTTCCCTTCGTCATCAACTTACCTGGGGAGGAAAACCACGCAATTTCAGTCACCTTGATTAACACACACACACACACACACACACACACACACACACACACACACACACAGAGGGAGATGGAGAGAGGGTTAAAATATAAAGGGATGTAGGATTGTCTAAATAAAAGACATATTTGTACAGTACAATGAATCTGATGCGATATTACACTTTGCCCCCTATCCACCTCTCTCTCTCTCTCTCTCTCTCTCTCTCTCTCTCTCTCTCTCAGCCATTCAGTCAGTCAATCAGCCAGCCAACCGGTAGTCAGTCAGTCACACACACATACACACACTACACACACACACACACACACACACACACACACACACACACACACACACACACACACACACACACACACACACACACACACATGTCAATCCGTCACGAGGCAGACAATAAGCACCATGATGGCATTGTTTATTCAAGCACCGACCATTGGCAACATCAGTCACGCGGCGGGCTTGGCAACGATGTCCATGAACGGAGAGGCGACCCTTTGTGCTGGCAACAATGGCACACTTCCCAGCAGCAGCAGAAAGAGGAGGAGGAGGAGGAGGAGGAGGAGGAGGAGGAGGAAGATGAAGATGAAGATGAAGAGGAAAAGGAAGAGGAAGAGGAGGAAGAGGAAGAGGAGGAGGAGGAGGAGGAGGAGGAGGAGGAGGAGGAGGAGGAGGAGGAGGAGGAGGAGGAGGAGGAGGAGGAGGAGGAGGAGGAGGAGGAGTGAGAGAGAGAGGAAGTTGAGAAATGGACAGAAGTTGTGTGTGAACGAGTAGAAGGAAAATTATGTCCCTGAGAGAGAGAGAGAGAGAGAGAGAGAGAGAGAGAGAGAGAGAGAGAGAGAGAGAGAGAGAGAGAGAGAGTAGACAATGCAGGCATACGTAATCAGGGGAGCTATGAAGGTAATGCCTGGGGGTAAAAGAAAGGAACGGAAAGTAGAGAGCAGGTGTTTTGTTGTACTGCAGGAGGAGGAGGAGGAGGAGGAGGAGGAGGAGGAGGAGGAGGAGGAGGAGGAGGAGGAGGAGGAGAAATACAGAGAGAGAGAAAGAGAGGAAAAGAGAAAGGAAAAGGAATAAACCCCTCGGAGCCTCAGGGAAAGGTATTAATCAGAGTTAAAAGTCCAGCATCCGTTCCATTCCTTCACTCCTCTTCTCCCTCCTTTCCCTGGAGAGACACAGAGAAAGTACATACGTCACGGCAGCTGCGGGGCGTGACGCTGGCCGGGGACGACAACAAAGGGAGCGTCTAGTAGTTGGCCATTCAGTTACTCTCATGCAATCTAAGCGCTAATTAACCATTCAGACTAACCGTGGCGAGCAAAGATAAAGCCCAGAGTCCTCAGCTGGTCTTGTTTCGCCTGTCACGCATCGCTGAGCCACGAAACCCACTGCCACTACTCTCCACTACCTAGTCCTCCTCCCCGCGCCTCCCCTCGTCACGTCGCCGCCCGCAGGCATATCGGGAGGAGGGGAAGGGGGTGGCAGCGCTCGTGGTTCCCCTCAGCCGCTCCGGTAAATGGGAAAACAAGAGAACATTTCCACTTGCGAATGGGAAAAACTTGGTCCTCAGAGGCTCTCGTGGAAAAGCGATATCCAGGAATTTTTTTTTTCGCGTCCCTCGCTGGCTGGAATATGTAAACACACGTAGGGATTGCTGGATTGTGTGCAAGGAAGGAGGGGACTTGTTCTTGATTCAGGTCATCGTGTTGATTAAGTTGATGGGTATAAATTAATTAGGTTAGACAAGATGAGGTTTGGTTAATAAATTGTTTAGGTTAGGTTTGGTTAGACAAGATGAGGTTTGGTTATAGGTTCGATTAGGTTAAGTTAAGTTATGTTTAGGTGAGGTTAGGTTAGAGTAAAAAATAATAAAAAGAAAAATCATGAGTTTGTGGTATTTTTAATTTGTTATCGTCTATAAAATATAATTAAGGGGAAATATTGCAGTGAGGAAAGTTTTCATTGTTTATCAGGAAAAAAAGAATGAGTAGAAAGTTAGAGCGGAGAAATTGTAGCGAAGTGAAATAGATAGTAAAAGTTTTGATCAAAAGCCAAGTTGAGAGAAGAAGAAGAGAAGAGACAAGGTGATGAGAGAGAGAGAGAGAGAGAGAGAGAGAGAGAGAGAGAGAGAGAGAGAATGTATGTGTCTGTAAGAAAATGACTGTCTAACACACACACACACACACACACACACACACACACACACACACACACACACACACACACACACACACACACACACACACACACACAATTAAGACTCATTACTACGAGTACACTTAATCTGCAGTGACATTTCCTCCCCGGTGAGTGAAGGAAACTTTTTCTCTTCCTTCCCATTAGTCGAGCACTTCTGGACCAGCTAGAGTCTGCAGGAACACTCCCTCGACAATCGCACACGAACAATCACCAATAACACGACATTCTGCATACCTTTCATCGCCCTGGTTGGTGATATAATGATTACCTTAAGATTATTTATTCGATTCTGGCTCACGTGATTTTATTTAGGTGGAAAAACTAGCACTCTCTCGTAACTCAGAGACAGCGCCATATGTCCTTGTTGCTGTGGCGTTATAATTCATGGTGCGGGAGACAGCGCCATCCGGATGAGCTTAGCCAGTGACATAGGATCGTGCTATGGTCAAAATTATTAGTGGCGTAACTCTAGAGAGCGCTGTAGACGGTGTTATTGTGGCGTTATGGTGCACGGTAAGGGAGGTAATATTATCTCGTGAGGTTGGGCTTGGCTGGGATTGGTTGAGATTGGTTGGGCTGGGTTGAGCTATGCTGGGCTGGGTTGGACTGGACTGGACTGGGCTGGGCTGGGTTGGACTGGGCTGGGTTGGGCTGTGTTGGGCTAGGCTGGGTTGGTCAAGACGGTGCTAAGCTTGGGTGAGTTATGATGGAGGGAAAAGGGCAGACAAGCGGCAGGGGACAAGTATACACAAGGATAAGGACGTGTGATTCTGTTACGGGTTAAAGTTCTCGGTAATCTGTCATAACCTTAAACTTAGCTATTTCAAGGTCTACTGAACCAAGATCTGCTCATCCAGTCCACTCTCTACTTCCTAATGGAGTGTGTTTGTGAAGTCACCAAGATACTTCCTGTAGATCTTGCACTATATGACCTTATAATGTTCGAAGGAGACAAACTACGGACATGGATAAGAAAAAAAAGAAAAAGAAAAAAGCCTGTTAACCTCTTCAATACTGTGACATTTTCCATATTCCTTCTGATTACTATTTGATGATTTTATGGAGCTTCAAAAACTTACGTGGGGATTAAAAAAAAGTGAAGACTGTGGCCATTAATCTTCAGACCTTCACAAACCCTTCCTAATGTCAATAAAATCGTCTAATCATACACAAAACTCATGGTAAAAATGCATCCTTGTACTGAAAGGGTTAACTTGCTGCTCCCATGAAAGAAAAAGATTTCCAAAAAAGTAGAGCGATTAAGTTTGGAAATGTCTTGATGCTCCTCTCGTGAAACAGTAAAAAGTCACGGAATCTCAGTCATAGCGCCACAATTCAGTCAGTATCCCAGACTAACCCACTCCCCGCCACCAATCTCAAAACTGTCACCGCCACGTTTATAAGCTGCTGAGGACTCCACGTCGTGATACGTTGGTCTTTCTTATCTTTTATTTTTCTTTCATCCGAGACGCGATAGCAGGAATCAATAGTGGAGGAGAGGCGGCCATTCCGGGGCTGTGATTGGTGACAAAGCTTAAGGACGCCGAGGAGTCTTTGGGGAGCTGTGGGGATGAAAAATTAATGAGAACACGAGAATATTCCGGCGAAGCGAGCGAGTGTTGGGGGAAATACACGATTCAGATTGATATTATGCTGGTTTCTGCCGCTGCGAGACCTTTTCTTCCTCGCCCCCCCTAGCCTCTCTTTCTCTTTCTCATTAACTATGTATACCGTTCCCAGTGCACAGGTGACTAGTTCCGGCCACGCATTTCCTTCCTGCCAATGCTCTACCAGCCTCAGTTTCTCATTCCCTCTCTTCCTTCATTTTTTCTGCATTCTTCTTTCCCGCCCACCTTTACACTATCTTTTCCTCCTTCTTCATGTCCACTTCTTACACCTGTCCACCTCCTTCCTGACTACTAACTTCCCACTTCTATTTTCTGTCTGTCCAACCTCTGTTCTCTATGTCTTTTCTCCTTCTCCTTTCTCACCGTCTACTTCCATTTCATCCAGTTTTGACTCCACACATACAATAAATCACCTCCCGTTCATGCATCCCTCGTTTCCTTCCCACATACCACCTCAAGTTCCTCTCAGCCTCCCGCGCACAACAAACCAAGAAACGCAAAAAAGAGAGAGAAGAAAAAGATAACAAGAAGCAACGAAGAAGAAAAGTAAGAGGTTGCAAAAAAAATAGAACGAATGAAGGAAAGACACAAGGATAAGGAAGAAAACCATGAAAAAGTGTAAGAGTTTTTGAAACATGATTTTGTATAGAAGATATTCCAAGGGCACAGCTATCTATTTGGGTACAATATATGCAATACTCTTAACATTTTCTTCCTTTTCCTCTCTTTCATTCCTATTTTTCTTACTTTTCTCTCACCTTTAATTCTCAACGGCTCCCAAAAAACAGTTAATCTCGCTTGGCAATCTAACGTACCCGTCCACCTGTGTTGATTAGTGCGCCTCGCTGATTCGCAGGTAAAGGAATTGATTGGACACCGAGCAACGCCGCATGCCTCCGTGTTTGCTTCCGTCACTTGAGTCTGTTGCTGCTGCTTGTTCACTCCCGCAAGATTGAGGCACCTGAGAGAAGCTTCGCGGTGATGCTACGAGTGTCTACATTTACTGAGCAACTGTTGGGATTGTCTGTTCTAGCATTGTGTTTCTAAATGTTATGTTATCTTCTTTCGACAGCGACCTTTAATGGGTTTTAATAGATGTTTTGAGTCTTCAAGGGTGTTTTCGTGGTTTTTAGTAATATTTTTCTTAATGTTTTCTTGTATTTTATTCTCACACTGTATCTCATCTTGTCTCGACGTCTTTTAACTGGTTTTTATTGATGTTTGAGTTTTTGAAGAGTGTTTTCATGGTTCTATTTCAACTTTTTTTAATTGTTGTTTGAGTTTTTGAAGAGTGTTTTCATGGTTCTATTTCAACTTTTTTTTTAATTGTTGTTGTTTGAGTTTTTGAAGAGTGTTTTCATGGTTCTTGAGTTAATTTTTCTTTTCCACTGTATTCTCAAAAGTTTAAATCATTTTGTCTCGATTCTTGTAATATAGTTTTAGCTTAAGTTGTTGGAATTGATGAGGTAGCTTTTCGTGAGTCTAGTGACATATTTTTCGACAGCTTATTCGTAAACACTATATCTTGTATCTGCAATTTTTACACACATTTAAGAGGATGATATGGGCTTGGAGGAGTACTGTCACGGTTCCAATGGTAGTACAAGGAGAGTTCAGCATCATTAACCCCTCGAGTACCATGACGTGTTTCATATTCATTCTGTTTACTATTTGAGGACTTTATACAGCTTCAGAAACTTATGTAGGGAGATTTAAATAGTGATAACTTTGACCATTAATCTTCTGATCTCCATAGACCTTTCCTAATGTCAAGAAAATGGTCTAATCGTACACAAATCTCAAGGTAAAAATGTGTTGCAGTATTGAAGTGGGTAAGAAGAAAACACCCTTAGGTATACGACAAGTCATCCCAGCGGCTTTGAAACCTGTCTTGAGAAAAAAAAAGTGTTAAAAGATATCAATAGAAGGAAGTGGTGAAGGAAAAAAACATCAACGAAATTGGTCCAGACGAGAGAATAAAGAGTTTAGGAAGTGTTAAATAATATCAATAGAAGCAAATGGTGAAGGAAAAAAACAACAACGAAATTGGTCCAGACGAGAGAATAAAGAGTGTTTAAAAATATCAATAAAAGCAAGTGGTGAAGGAAAAACAAAAAACAACGAAACTGAGGAGAGAATAAAGAGTTTAGAAATAATATCAAGAGAAGCAAATGGTGAAAGAAAAAAATACAACAACGAAACTGGCCGTGAGCAAAGTACAGCAATGGTCTCTCACAACGCGTACAATCCACCAGCTGCCCACACCCTCGCAAAGGTCACCTGTGTTGCAATGTTACAGAAAAAGAGACGTTAAAACATATACCTTTTCTTTTTTAAGGCCAGAGATTAGATGCGGACTTAAAAAGAGGGACAAAAACACTCTCCTATATATTTCCTAAAAGGTCAGAGGTTATAATCCAGCCGGTGACGGAAAGAATGCTGGTGTTAAAGCCTCTTATCATCTTTCCTCCTAGGCCTTCGGTAGCTCTCAGGCGCCTCACAACACTAAGACATCCCCATAAAAGAATACCTAGCCGGAGTTACTTTGCGCCTTTAACTAGACACGAAGAAATGAACATATAAAAGAAAAAAAAAAATAATAAAAAGACACTGGAAGGTTGGTATGCTGTCTGTCTTGTGGTTCCTAATCCCCCTCCTCATCCTCCTTCTCCTCCTTCTGCTCCTTCTGCTCTAGCTCATGTATCCTCCGTTTTCTCCTTCTCTCTTTTTCGCCTTCCTTTCTCTTCTCCATCTTACTCTTCTATCGATTTATCTCCCGCCCTTCTTTTCTTCAATTTTTCTTTACCATTGCACACCTCAATAATAAAAAAAAGACACGTGGAAGGTTGCTGTGGCTGTCTCGTGGTTGAACAAATAGACACTGGAAGGTTGGATGGTGTGGCTGTCTGTCTCGTGATTGTCGCATCTACCACAAGCCACAGTGAGGTTTGAGAGCAAGAATGAAATGGTTACGGGCGGCACAGGAACCAGGGGAAAGTAAGTAGGTAGCATCGGTTCCAGGAAGACTAAACTATTGACGTTCATGTTATAGTTTTCAGCCAGACATGCAATTTAAGAGTCATTCCCTTTGTATGCTTTTCAATCTTTCATTTACGCACAACGGAGCTTTGCACAGGGCCGGAAAAAGCTATGTAAAAGAATAACAGAGAGAGAGAGAGAGAGAGAGAGAGAGAGAGAGAGAGAGAGAGAGAGAGAGAGAGAGAGAGAGAGAGAGAGAGAGAGAGAGAGAGAGAGAGAGAGAGAGAGAGAGAGAGAGAGAGAGAGAGAGAGAGAGGAGAGGAGAGGAGAGGAGAGAAGAAGAAAGAGAAGAATAGAAGAAAAGAGAAGAGAATAGAAGAGAAGAGAAAAGTAAAAAGGAGAGGAAAAAGATGAGAGAAGACAAGAGAAGAAAGAGAAGAGAGGAGATAAGAAGAGAATAGAAAAGAGAATAAAAGAGAAGAGAGGAAAAAGATGAGAGAGAGAGAGGAGAAAAGAGAAGAGAGAAGAGAAGAGAGGAATAAAGAAAAGAAAAGAGAAGAGGAGGACAACATACATAATTCTTACTCCACCCAAAAAAAAAAAAAAAAAAAAAAAAAAAAAAAAACATGGAATCTGAACAGCTCTTGGTGATTCCTCGACAACAAGAAAAATTTTCCTCACGTCCCGCTAAATTAGACCTTGTTTCCAGCACCCTCAGACCACGCCAGAATGGAGACTGGGGAGGGGGGGGAGGGAAGGGAAATGGGATACAATGGCGCTACACTGGGTTGGGCTGGGTTGGGCTGATCTGGATTGGTAGGCGATTTGAGACATTAGTGGGTTAAACTGGGCTGGATTGGGCTGATCTGGATTGGGCTGGGCAAGTTAAGACAGTACTGGGCTAGACTGGGTTAAAATGAGCTGTATTGGGCTGGTCTGCATTGAGCTGGGAGCGTTTAGACAGTACTGGGTAAGATTGTGTTGGACTGGGCTGGACTGGACTGGGGTGGGTTGGGTTGGGTTGGGGTTGGGTTGGGTTGGTCTGGGTGAGTCAAGACGGCGCTGGGGTGGGTTACATTAGGGAGAGGAGGGCAGAGTGGCGGCAGGGGAGAGGTATACATAAGAATGAGGACGTATTACGCACCATTTGGCTTCCAAGAAAGATAAAATTCAGATGCAGTGGCTCCGCGTGGTGTGTTTACGTGAGTGACAGCTCGTATCTCCGCCACCTGCCGCGGGGACACTTGAGGAGCGCCTAGGGACCACAAGAGACTAGTAAATGCATGCTACTCTCTTCCTCTCAGCTTGCTTTTCCCTCCCCTCCATTTTTCTGAGTGTAAATGTTTGCTACTCTCCTTGATAGCTCTACTTTCTTCCTCTTTACATGTTTTTTCGTCTTTTTCTCTTTCTCCTCTTCATCTCAGCTTACTTTTCCCTCTCCTCCATTTTTCTGAGTGTAAATGTTTGCTACTCTCCTTGATAGCTCTACTTTCTTCCTCTTTACATGTTTTTTCGTCTTTTTCTCTTTCTCCTCTTCATCTCAGCTTACTTTTCCCTCTCCTCCATTTTTCTGAGTGTAAATGTTTGCTACTCTCCTTGATAACTTTCCTTTTTCCTTCTTTTTGTATGTTTTTCTTGTCTTTTCTCTCTCTCATTCTCCTCTTCGTCTCAGCTTACTTCTTTTTCTCCCTCCTTCTCACTTTTCCCTTCGTCTTAGCGTTCTTTCTGACATTTACTCTCCTCTTTCTTTCTATTTCCATGTTTTTCTTGTCTTTTCTCTTTCTCATTCTTCTCTTCGTTTTAACTTACTTTTTTTCTCCTTCTTCTTCTTCTCACTCTTCTCTTTGTCTTAGTTTTCCTTCTGACTTTTTCCTTTCTCACTTTCATCTTCGTCTTAACTTACTTTTCTTTCTCTCCCTCTTTTCCTCTCTCTTCTCTTCGTCTCAGCTTATTTTCTTACTTTTCTTTTCTTTTTCCTCACTTTCCTCTTCGTCTTAATTTAATTTTTCCTCTTTTAGTCTTCACTCTCCTCTTACTTGTGACTTTTTCCTGTTTGTTTCCCTTTATTTGCTTTTAATCACCTTTTTTATTTTACTTTTTCTTTTTTTTCCTGTTTTCACGCTTATTTTTCTCTTCTTATCTTATTTTTCCTCTCCTCTTCTTGGTAGGAATATTTACCTATTTATTCGGCTAGCCTTTCTTTTTCCTCTTTCTTCCCTCGTCCGTTTCCTCTTAACTCATTTTTTCCTTGTCCTTCTTCCTCTTTTTTTTTTTTTTACCTGTTTCCTTCATCTAATCCACTTTTCCTCTCGTCTCTCTCGTCTCTCTCTCTCTCTCTCTCTCTCTCTCTCTCTCTCTCTCTCTCTCTCTTCTCTTCTAGTTTCATTATTTTCTTTCCCTTTCTCCTCTCCTATACTCTCTCACCTCCTATATTTATTACTGTCTTCGTTCTCTTCATTTTCTGCATCTTCTTCCTTCTCTTCTTTTCGCTATTTTCGTTCTCTTTTTTTCACGTCATTCCTTTATCCATCGTTATCTTTTTTTCATTTTCCTCTTCCCCTTCTACATTTGCCTTTATCACCTGCATATTCTCCTCTTCCATCGTTTATTCTTTTTTCCTCCTTTTTTTCTTTCTTCCGTTTCAGCTTCCTTCTTTTTCTCTTTCTCTCACTCCATTTCTCTCTCCATCTCTTCTTCCTTCCTTCCACTCCTGCATCAAATCTTTCCCCATCTCCGAGCCTTTTTCTGTCATTCCTCCTCCTCTCTCTCTCTCTCTCTCTCTCTCTCTCTCTCTCTCTCTCTCTCTCTCTCTCTCTCTCTCTCCTTTACAACAACTAATCCATTTCCTCTCCCATCTCTTATTCCTTCTTCCACTCTCGTTTCTAATCCTTTACCACCTCCAATCTTTTTTTTCTGTTTTCTGTTTTCTCTCCGATCTCCCCTGCCTGTGTTTATCCTCTTTTCCTCTCCTGTTCCTCTCATCCTGTCATCTTCCCAATCCCTGGTCTTCTCCCGACACACACACACACAGACACACACACACACACACACACACACACACACACAGGCACGATGAGGTCACGTTTGCTAGTGGTACGAAGGTCCTGTGTGTGTGTGTGTGTGTGTGTGTGTGTGTGTGTGTGTGTGTGTGTGTGTGTGTGTGTGTGTGTGTGTGTGTGTGTGTGTTTTACCACCTAAATCTCTCTCTTCTTGGATGTGTATTTGCCTAAACTTGCGCCTTCATCTTCGTTACAACCCACTCCTCCTCCTCCTCTTCTTCTTCTTGCTTCTACTCCTCCTCTTCTTCCTCTTCTTCTTCTTCTCGTCCCTCTTTCTCCCCACTTGTTGATTCTATTCCTTCCTCTCCTTTCTTGGCTGAGTGCTTGCTTGTTTTCTTCCTTTACTTTTATGTCTCTCTCTCTCTCTCTCTCTCTCTCTCTCTCTCTCTCTCTCTCTCTCTCTCTCTCTCTCTCTCTCTCTCTCTCTCTCTCTCTCTCTCTACGTTCCATAAACTTTTCATTATAAACTTTATATACACTAATAAACTTCTACATTCCCTTTTCTTTCACTCCTTCCTTTCCTGAATCACCATCATCTATTCCTATTTCTATTCCACAGTGTTCATGTAAGGCAACCTCCTCCGTCTCACTCACTCACTCACTCACTAACTCACGCACAGTACATCCCAAAGCGGCAACACTTTCGTCTGTCCGTTCGTCCGTTTGTTTATTCCAGCAAACGCTCTTATCTTTCGCGAAGGCTTGTTTACTTATTCTGGGATGTGCGTTTTCCAGGTGGCGGCACGGCTAGGCAGGGGCAGGAGGCAGGGAAGCAGGGCGGGGCGGGAGGAGGAGATGCTTGGCTGCCCCTTCCCGGTCATTCGCTACCTCTCCTAAGCTTCCACCTCTACTAGTTTTTCTCTCCCTTTATTCCCTCTCACATCCTCTGCAGGGTTTATGGGGTGCTCCTCTCCTCCTGCACTCCCTTTTACTGCTGCCTCTCGTCCGTATCACCCACCAATCCGCTTACCCTTCTTAATAAACCGCTACTACAGAGCTTAATATTTTTTCTCAAGCTGGGTCTTAAAAAATGTCTACCCCGTTTCGCTGAGCATGTTTTTCGTGTGAGCAGTTTCCTGAGTAGCTGCACCTGCATGATTTGCTTTACAAGGTGCTTAAAAAGGACCATTACGAGTTTTATCACCACGGTTTTATAAGTCCCCGAGAGAGTACGCTACTTCTTCTCTTTCCTCCCGCCTTGTAAGATGCTTCTGGGTGTCTCACGGTAGTAGTGGTAGCAGTGGTGGTAGTGGTGGTGGTAGTGGTAGTGGTGGTGGTGGTGGTAGTGGTAGTAGTTGTAGTGGTGGTGGTGGTGGTGGTGGTGGTGGTGGTAGTAGTAGTAGTAGTAGTGGTGGTGGTGGTGGTGGTAGTAGTAGTAGTAGTAGTAGTAGTAGTAGTAGTAGTAGTAGTAGTAGTAGTAGTAATAGAGTAGTAGTAGTAGTAGTAGTAATAGTAATGGTAGTAGTAGTAGTAGTAGTAGTAGTAGTAGTAGTAGTAGTAGTAGTAGTAGTAGTAGTAGTAGTAGTAGAAGAAGACAGCCTATCAGTACGCGTTTCTCAGTTATCTCATGAACACCGCCACGCTGACACACACGTTCTCTCGCCTTGCCTTGCCTCTCCTCGTCCAGCCACTTACACGAGCCTCATCATCGCTCACAAGCCGTTTTCTCTCCTCCTCCTTCACCATGGCAGCACAAGTCACACTCAGAGCTTTCCCAAGAACTCCTCCTTCGCCCTGCCTCGCCTCCCAGCTCACACCTGCGGCAGGAGACTGATGAGGGCTATAAATTGACCTCTGCCACCGCCTCCTCCTCCTTCCTTCCTTGCTGCCGGTGATGGTGGTGGTGGTGGAAGGGAGGAAGAGGACACTGTGATGGGGAGAGAGAGAGAGAGAGAGAGAGAGAGAGAGAGAGAGAGAGAGAGAGAGAGAGAGAGAGAGAGAGAGAGAGAGAGAGAGAGAGAGAGAGAGAGAGAGAGAGAGAGAGAGAGAGAGAGAGAGAGAGAGAGAGAGAGAGAGAGAGAGAGAGAGAGAGAGAGAGAGAGAGAGAGAGAGAGAGAGAGAGAGAGAGAGAGAGAGAGAGAGAGAGAGAGAGAGAGAGAGAGAGAGAGAGAGAGAGAGAGAGAGAGAGAGAGAGAGAGAGTAAAGGCTGAACATTCTCCCCTCTCTCTCTCTCTCTCTCCTCTCTCACACAACGACCTCTCATGAATATTATTAGGTGGTGTGTAGTACAAGCGTTTCATTTAACTTTGGCTAACTCGCTCATCTGGGCAGGGGGGAAGTAGATGGTTTGCTCAGGGCACTACCGCCACCATCACCACCACCATCACCACCACCACTACCATCACTATCATCCACCACTATAACTATTACTGCTACATTAACACCTTCACCACCACTACCACCACCACTATTATCCACCAGTATAACTATTACTGCTACATTAACCATCATCACCACCACCACTATTATCCACCACTATAACTATTACTGCTACATTAACATCATCACCACCACTGCCACCACCACCACTACTTTAACACCATCACCACCATCATTATGTCCACAATCCCACGGTAGCAGAAACATAAAATGCAATAAAATAATAATAAGAAAAAAAAATAATAATAATAAGAAGAAAAAGAAGAAAAAGGAAAGTACGTGTAGAAACATAGACAAGTAAGGAATTGTATATATATATTTTTTTAAGTAGGAGAGGAGGCCAGCCAAGGGCACACACAACGTTAAAAAAAAGGCCCAATTTGAGTGTTGGTTCTCGAAAGACTAGAAGGGTTAGCCAAAATGAGGGAGCAAGTACAGGTAATGATAGGTGGAGGGAAAGAGTCAATCATAAAATGCCCTTATTACTTTTACATATATACGCACGGTTAGTTTAGTAGTAGTAGTAATAGTAGTAGTAGTAGTAGGGGTGGTGGTAGTGGTAGTGGTAGTGGTGGTGGTAGAAATAGTAGTAGTAGTAGTAGTAGTGGTAGTGGTGGTGGTGGTAGTAGTAGTAGTAGTAGTAGTAGTAGTGGCAAGTTAATTTAGGTTAGGTTAAGTTACGTTAAGTCACTCGTACTTATATGAATAGATAAATAAATGTATGAAAAATGACCCTTACTTAACTTCCCACTTATCCTAATCACCTGCTTGTCAAGTCCACGCCATCCCAGACAGAACTTGTGACATCAGAACTTCCCCCATCACACGCAGCACCACCAGCGCTCACTACACACCCAGTCCTCGTCTCGGGAAGGAAAATTTTCTTAGCAAACTTCTCATAGTACCTCAGAATGACGATTTTTATACATACATTACTTCCTGATGAGAGTTTAGTGAGTTTTTCGTGATTTTAAGAGAGAGAGAGAGAGAGAGAGAGAGAGAGAGAGAGAGAGAGAGCTTCGAACGCAATCAACAAAAGTTACTATATAGTTCTTTCGTCTTTCCTCCTTTCTCTCTCTCTCTCTCTCTCTCTCTCTCTCTCTCTCTGACACACTCTAGCATTTTCCCTCCTCTCCTGTCTCTCCCTCTCAACATTTCCTCCTTTCGTGTTTCCTTTTCTCTTTTTCCGTTGACCTTTAGATCACTCTCTCTCTCTCTCTCTCTCTCTCTCTCTCTCTCTCCCTTCATTTCCTTTCCTCTCCTCTCCCCTACTCTCATCTTTCTCTTTCCAACTCCTCTCATTCTTCGTCCAATTCTCTCATCCTGCTCCTCTTATTCTTTGTTTCTCTTCCTCCCTGCCTCCTTTCGTTTACTCTTCATTTCCTCTCCTTGCTTATGTCATCTCTCTTTCTTTGCTTTACTCACTCTTTCTCTAGCTTCTTTCTCTTCCCTTGCTTTATCAATTTTCCATTCCTGATTCATCCCTTCTCTTCACTCCAGGATTCCTTACTTTCTTCGTCCACTTCCCTCTATCTACTCATGTCACCCCATTCCTCCCCTCCTTCGTCTCATCCCAGCATCTACATGGCTTAACACGTTCTCCTCCTCCTCCTCCTACAGGCGTTCCAGTGACGGCGACACAGCCAACAGCAGCAAAAGTTCCCACGCGTTCTTGTGTTGTCGTGTTCGTGACAAAGGGTGACAGACGGAGAGAGGAAGGAAAGCAACACGTGAATCAAAGCAATGCAGATAACATAGAGGAGGGAACGCACAGACAGGCAGGGAGAAGGAACACTCAAAGGGTAAAGGTGTTCGAGGAGTGGAAGGTGACATCATTGGCGTGACTAGTTTGTTCGTGATTGACGTGGAAAGTGTAAGGTAAAAGAGAATGAATGGTACGTGAATAGTGAATGTGTGAAGGCGTTAAGGGGTTGTTGGTAAGAGAATAACATATATAAAAAACATCCTGAAATAATCTAACTCAAATAAAAAAAAAATATATAGCGGAAGAATTAAATGAATAGCGTTTCTCAAAAAAAAAAAAAAAAGAAAAGGATAAAAGAAAGCGTTACGTAAGAGGTTGATAAGAGAATAACAGAGACAGGCAGACAAACAGACAAGCAAATACACAAAACTCATCACTCCAAACATAAACACAAACATTTAGGGAACAAAGACATTAAAAAATATACTAACACAAATAATTGATACAGGTTTGAATAAAGAATTACTCTGATAAGACTGTAATGGATGAGCGGGAGGATTAATTGAAAGGAAGTAAACATACGAAAAAAGGAACATTAAAACAGAGACACAGTGAGATAGACAGCGAGTGAAATAGAGAGAGAGAGAGAGAGAGAGAGAGAGAGAGGAAAAAAGTAACAGAGAACACTAATACGAAGAACGAAAGAGGAAAAAGAGACAAGAAAGAGACAGAATGAGATAGATAGCGAGTGAAATATAGAGAAAGAAAAAAACAGAGGGAAAAAGTGGTAACAAAGAACACTAATACGAAGAACGAAAGAGGAAAAAGAAACACAGATAGATAATAAGTAAAATAGAAAGAGAAAGAGAGAGACAGTGAGAAAAAGAAGTAACACAGAACACTAATACGAGACAAAAGAGTAGCAGATGGAGAGAAAAATGCAATAGTACACGAAAGAGAAAGACTAACAGGGATATAGAGAGACAGACAGTGAGAGAAAAAAAAGGAGAAAGAGAGAGAGAAAAAAAATAAAACGTAGTGGACTGATACGAAAGACGAAACAGAAATTAAGAGAGAGAGAAAAGATTAACAATAGAGCAATAGCGATAGAAAGAGAAAGATAACGAGAGAAAAAAAAATAGAAAGAAAGATATGAGACAACAGTGATCTAACATATATAAAAAAAGACTAAAAAAAAGGAACTAGAGAGGAAAGAAAAACAAATACATCACACCAAATCAGAGTAACAGAGATATAAAAAGACACGAGAGAGAAAAAAAAGGAAAAGTAGAAAGAAAAACAAACAACAGTGAACTGATATAAAACACGAAAAAGGAACTAAAGAGAAAAAAAAAGATCACACAAAGATAATAAACAGAAAGAGAGAGAAAAAGAAAGAAAAAAAGAAAAGAAAAAATACTAAAGTGAATTAATTGAAGCGAGAAAGGAATGATTAGAAAATGTGACCGTCAGGTGTTTTACTTTCTTCACTAATTAGCACACCTGTGTACCTGATAGCGGCGCCCTAGGTGAACTGAGCCCCGTGGTGTACCTGGGTGTACCTGGGTGTGTCTGGAGCCCTCCCCTCTTCCCCTCCCACGGCCTCCTCCCCCCACCACCACCATAGGGCTCCTGGGTCTCACGGTGTTCTCTCGATGGGCACCGAAAAAACCCTCTCTCTCCCTCTCCCTCTCTCGCCCTTCTCCTTCCTCTTCTTCCTCCTCCTCCTCCTCCTCCTCCTCCTCTTCAAGCACGTCCTCCTCCAAATCCCTCTTCCCTGCAAACAAAGCCCTCCAGCGGTCCAGCTCCTCCACTTCCTTCTCCAACACATCCTCCTCCTCCTCCTCTTCCTCCTCCTCTTCCACTCTCCTACATCCGCTAGAAATCCACTTCCTGGCTGACCCTTATGGCCCTCCAACATCCACGTCACCCACGCCAACAACACCCACAGCAACGCACCCTCACGAATCCACGCCCGCTGAGCATTCACCATCAACAGCCGCCCACACGCCCATAGAAGGCTCAACACACTCTTCTCTCATATGGAAACGTGAAATTCCTCTCCCTAACTCCCTTCCTCCAACGCCCATCACTCCCACGACCCCCGCGCCCCCCAGCAGCCTCCCCAAGATCCAGGTGTGCGGGCGTGGGGGCGTGTGGTGGGCTCTGAACGCGGGTGTGTTGCTGTTATACCGGGACCTACACGCCCGCGGAATCTGTACCAGCGTGCGGGCGGAGGTGGTACCCTTGTTCAAGGTAGGTGGTGGCCTTGTGATTGTTGTTGTTGTTGTTGTTGTTGTTGTTGTTGTTGATGTTGTTGTTGTTTTCCTCCTCTTTACTTTCTTCCTATTTTTCTTCTCCTTCTTCTGCATTTTTTTCCTCTTCTTCGTCATATTCACTTTCTTTGTTTTCGTTCTTTTCTTCTCGTTATTAATTCTCTTCTTCCTCTGTCTTTATTTTTTTTGCGTAATTTTCTTCGTCTTCTCTTGTGCCTTTCTTTTTCTATTCCTTCTTTCTTTGTCTGTCCTCCTTTTTCTTGTTCTTGTTCTTGTTTTAATTTTTCCTTGTCTTAATAATTTCACTATTCTTATTCCGTCTCCTTTTGTCTTTATTACCATTATTATAGGATAGAACACGCCAATTTAACTCGTCAGTCACATGAACCCACCCACCCACCCACACACACACACACACACACACACACACACTGAACGCCTCCACAACATCACGAGCCTCAACACAAACTATCAAAAAAGTATAAAGAAAAAGAGAGAGAGAAAAAAAAAACAGCCAGTGAGTGAGCAAGCGAGGAATTCGGCAGAAATAATGATGGGAGGAGGACGGGACGATGCAGACGAGGTGGAAAAAGGAGGACGTGTTGTCATAGCGACCTGGTGAAGCACACCTGAGTGATGACAGGAAACAGGCAGGTGAGGTGATAATGATGGGCAGGCGAAGGTGATAAGGATAGGTAGGTGAAGGTGACAGGGATAGACAGGTGAGGGTGATAATGATAGAGGTGAAAATGATAGTAGGGGAAGGTGATCATGATAGGTAGGTGAAGGTGACAGTGATAGACAGGTGAAGATGATAATGATGGAGAGATGAAAATGATTATATGTGAAGGTGATAATGATAGAGAGGTGAAGGTGATAATGATAGGCAGGTGAAAATGATAATGATAGGCAGGTGAAAATGATCTTCCTGCCATAGACAATCCATCACATAAACACCCACCAGTGGCTACATAATCCCTCGAGAACAAAAGTGGGAACAATACTCATTTTTATTCACTGTGATACATAATTCAACGCATTGTTTTCAATATTTTCAACATTTCTTATTTTCCTACAAGCTTAAGCTGAAGGGCCTTTCGCTGTGCTGTCCAGTTTTCTATACTGCTACATGAGGTAGGAAGGGGACGAAGCACCTAAATCCTTTGTTAACCTTTGTAATTGTTTGAAATCTTTACAAATGACGTAAAACTATTTGAGATAAAACAACAGCAAATTATCAAGAGTTGTGAAGACTGCAACACTTTACTTTCATCATACCACATTAATCGCAACAACATACTCCATGTAGGCAACCATTAACCCCCTTCAGTACTGAGATGAATTTTCACCTTGATTTTTTTACTTGCATGAAGATAGGTCTGTGGAGGTCAAGAGAATAATGACCAGAGTCTCTACTATTCTAATCCCAACAGGTGATTCTGAAACTGAATAAAATCGCCAGAGAGTAACCAGAATGAATATGAAAACGCGTCCTCGTACTGAAGGGATTGAAACATGTGTTCTTAGGATCTTAAAAAGCAAGGTGCATTTTTTATTTTATAATTTGACTGTGACTCCTCATCCTTCATGGCACCGTTTTGTGTAAGAAGAGCAGTTTTACGATTCACCATTCACCGCCAGACGAAAGGGGGAGGGAGTGGCTAAAACTGAACTTTCAATACAGTGTCTGCAGTTTCCTCTTGGCTCAGTTAAATCATCTTGCGTTATCGATACAAAAAGAGAGCAATTGTACTATCCACCATTCACCGCCAGACGAAAGGGGGAGGGAGTGGTTAAAACTGAACTTTCAATACAATGTCTGCAGTTTCATCTTGGCTCAGTTAAATCATCTTGCGTTATCGATACAAAAAGAGGAGAAAAGAACAATTTTACACCATAAGTAGTGAAACATTTGAATGGCTGTAATATCAACAATCCTATAGCAAGAAATACAGCAGGGACTAAGGACCACATGTTCTCATCTTTTCTTACGTTGCGTCGACAAACTTTAAAGAAGGTGGAGAGGACTGTTCATTATGCTGGGAGCTTGTTATCAGCATTACCCGTGAGGAAAACATGGCCATTAGCATCGGACTAATCATCTCCGTGACATTTCAACAAAGTAATAGTGAGAGCGCTAAAGAACGTAAGCCTGAGAACGACAAATACACAAATTGAAACTGAAAAACAAAAAAACAGGTAACATAGATTTGACGATGAATTAATTACAGTAACTTCAAAGTACTCTTGAAAATTGTTAATCTGAATAACACCAACAGCGGCTCTCCATTACAAAAAAAAAAAAAAGAAAAAAGAAAAACACTAAGGTATAAAACATTGGAAGGTATAAAATAAAAGAAAAAAACAGAAAGAAACAAAAGCACACACACACACACACACACACACACACACACACACACACACACACACACACACACACACACACACACACACACACACACACACACACACACACACACACAAGCTTGTCCTTTCTAAATTAAATCATCAGATCGAAAAATAAAAACTTGCCTGAACTTGTCAGAAATATACCCTTAAGCTCTCTCTCTCTCTCTCTCTCTCTCTCTCTCTCTCTCTCTCTCTCTTGGGAAAGCGGCTTCCTATTTTATCCCGAACATGAAATCAAGTCGAGTAATTGAAGGTGACGGTCGCTCTACTTCAATTACTGGTGGGCGACGGCCTAGAGAGAGAGAGAGAGAGAGAGAGAGAGAGAGAGAGAGAGAGAGAGAGAGAGAGAGAGAGAGAGAGAGAGAGAGAGAGAGAGAGAGAGAGAGAGAATTTCCTGTTCTTTTACGTGTGGATTACTTGGAACTAAACTGTGGCGTCGACGTGGGGTTATAAAATTCTCTCTCTCTCTCTCTCTCTCTCTCTATTTCATTGTTGTAAACACACCTGCGCCCTATCTTTCTTTTTTTCTCTCTTTCTTTTTCTGCCTGTTTGTCAGTCCGTCACTGTCTGCCTCTCTGCCTGTCTGTAAGTGTTTTTTGTCCATCTCTCTCTCTCTCTCTCTCTCTCTCTCTCTACATACTTTTATCCTTTCCTCATTCGGCCGTTTTCCATTCTCCTCTTCCACCTTTCTTGTTCCGGGTTTGCTTCGTTCCTCTCATCGCTAATGACTCTTATCGCAACCCTCCCTCCCTTCCTCCCTTCCTGCCATCCTAACTACTCTTCCCTCACCCTCTCATTCTCTCCCTCCCTCCCCTCTCCTGTCACTTCAATCTTCCTACTCTATCCTCTCTTCTCCCATCCATCCTTCACTCTCTTGTCTCTGTTCTCAGCCTTCCTGGTCTTCCATCCACTTTTTCTCTTCTCTAACTATCTCCGTCTCTATCTGTCTCTGTCTCTCTCTCTCTCTCTCTCTCTCTCTCTCTCTCTCTCTCTCTCTCTCTCTCTCTCTCTCTCTCTCTCTCTCTCGTCTCTCAGTCTTTCTCTTCTAGCAAACGCCAACCCCTTCTGTCTTTTTCTTTTGGCCAATACTCTCTCTCTCTCTCTCTCTCTCTCTCTCTCTCTCTCTCTCTGTCTCTCAACCAAACGCGAACACCTTCTCTGTTTCTGTCTCTTTTTAGCTAATACTCTCCCTATCTCTGTCTCTCAACCACCTCTTCTAGCAAACCCTAATCCCCTCTCTGTTACCGTCTCTTTTTAGCCAATAATCTCCCTCTCCCTCTCTATCTATCTCGCCCCCCCTCCGTCCTTCTCTCCAGCCAGACTAAGTGGCGGGCATCACCAGCGCCAATTAGCACGAGGTGACGTGAAGAGCGGCAATCACACACTCGCTTTTATGATGCCTGGCACATTTTTTCCCCGCCAGCAGGACACGCGGCGCCACTCTCCACCCTCCTCCCTCATCCCCTCGCCCGCTAAAAGGTCGGTTAGATGGGATTCCACGTGGGGACGCATCGCTAACAATTTGAATAGATAGAGATAGAGATTTAAGGACATATGAACGTAAAGGAAGCTGCTGGAATCTGACAGGTCTATACGTGGCAGTCCCTACGTGAAATTGGAAGGTGAATAGGTAAGCTTAGGGTAATTAAATATGAAAAGTGTTAGTTTGAAGGCATAGAAAACGAGACATCCATGGGTGACTGAGCAGGGTGACTGGACTGGAGTGGGGAATTAATGGGTTGACTGAAATGAACTGTGGGGGAATGAATGGGTGACTGGAATGAACTATGGGGAATGAATGGGTAACTGTAATGAACTGTGGGGAATGAATGGGTGACTGGAATGAACAATGGGAGAGATAGGTTGGGTGAGTGGCATGCTACGGTGAAAGGAATGCCTTGAGTCGGGTGTTGTGTTGAAGAAGTGGCATGGAAGAGTGAGTGGTATGATGGGGTGTGAGTGGAAGGAGGGAGGTTTCAGTGGAGTGAGTGAAATGCTAAGGTGAAAGGAATGTCTTGAGTGGGGTGTTGTGCTGGAGGAGTGGCAAGGAAGTGGGTGTGGTATGGTGGAGTGTGAGTGGCAGGAAGGAAATTTCAGTGGGATGAGTGAGGCTGTGAATGAGACTTGTGGCATGAGTGAAGCATAATGTAGCATGAATAACAATGCAATACACTAACAACAGGATTTGAAACTGCAAGAATTAAGAACACTAAAAGAGAAACAGGAACAGTAATCGAAGGAACAGAGTAAAATGAAAAAAGAACAGAATAGAACAATGAACAAATTACTGAGAGGGATGAGATAAAGACGAACGGTGTAGGATGAGTGCAAAGTGAGTGGCATGAATGAAAGGACACAGGACATCACCAAGCATGAGTCACACCACGAAGGATCGTTGACATTGATCTCACACGTGTAAAGAAGTACTTGTTTTTCCTTTTCCCTCTCTCCTTTATTGGCAGTAAAAGCGCTTCACTTACTTACTGGTCTGCTCTTTCTGCCCCCTCCTTCATATTCCCGTGAAACTATTTGATGTGTAAATTAACAAAAGGTTCTATAAAAATTTTGCGTAACCACCCATCGTCATTTTCTTATTCATGTTTTCACTTCCTCTTCTTCCTCTTCCTTTCTTTCTCCTCCTCCTTCTCCTTCTCCTTCTCCTCCTCCTCCTCCTCCTCCTCCTCCTCCTCCTCCTCCTCCTCCTCCTCCTCTTCTTCTTCTTCCTCTTCCTCTTCTTCTTCCTTCTCCTCCTCCTCTTCTTCTTCTTCTTCTTTTCTTCCTCTTCCTCTTCCTCCTCCTCTTCCTCTTCTTCATCCTCTTCCTCTTCCTCTTCCTACTCCTCTTCTTCCCCCTTCCTCTTCCTATTCCTTTTCCTCTTCCTCCTCCTCCTCATTGGTGATTCTGTGTCATTTTTCTTCTTCAGTCCGCGGGTGATGTGTAAAAGTGCCAAAGGGAAGATCTAATAACTGTCTTAAGGTATTGCATATGGACGAGAGAGAGAGAGAGAGAGAGAGAGAGAGAGAGAGAGAGAGAGAGAGAGAGAGAGAGAGAGAGAGAGAGAGAGAGAGAGAGAGAGAGAGAGAGAGAGAGAGAAACACTAGCTGCAGGAAACACGTGGCAGGGGAGAGACAAGAGAGAAGGAGATTAGAGGACACACATGTAAATTTGAAGCCTCGAGACACACGTAGGATTCAGGAAAGTGACAAAGGTCTGAGCTTTCACCACGTCCTGAAGGCTTCGTCCCCTCCATGCACGTGTCCCTTCCTATCACCAAGCCGCCTTCCTGTGTCTGGATCCCCGAGAACAGGCGGCTCTTTGGCACACTATTGATTACGCCCACTTTGCTTAGTCGAGTAACACATTTCACTAACTATGCTTTATATTTCCTTTCAATCTCGAATAAAATGAAGGAAAGTAGAGGATTGATTAGAGAAGAAGAGAAAAATGGGAAGAAAATAAGTCAGTAGGCAAGGGACAGTAGATGAGATAGAAAAGATATGATAAATAGAGGTGACATTTCGTTTTCATCTCAAGTCCTTCAGTTTTCTCAGTCGAGTAGTACATCTCATTTACTCTAACAAAGCTCCATATTTCTTTTCAACCTTAAGTCCTTCAGTTTGCTAAAATCTAAAAATGATCAGGTTTTGTAAGACTGACAGACCACGGGACTGTATTTTCCCCTTCCTATAACGTAAATTCTTTCAGGAGGGAGGTCTGAAGGTACTGTATAAACCCTCAATCTCTCTCTCTCTCTCTCTCTCTCTCTCTCTCTCGCTAAAACAAACTCGTGTTCCGTTCGGTTTATGGCAGACAAGAGCCGGTGGACCATCGGGATTAACAGCAGCGTGGCCGATACAGCAAACATGTATCCCGCGCGGCTGTCTGGCAATCAATACAACGCAGCACACCCATTAACTCCCGCCGCGACCACTGACAGCCGACTCCCTCCATTTGAGTGGGTGGGATTGTTTCTTCAATTTACAGTATTGGCAAAACTCAAACACTTCACACCTCTCACTCTCTCTCTCTCTCTCTCTCTCTCTCTCTCTCTCTCTCTCTTTGTGTGTGTGTGTGTGTGTGTGTGTGTGTGTGTGTGTGTGTGTGTGTGTGTGTGTGTGTGTGTGTGTGTGTGTGTGTGTGTGTGTGTGTGTGTGTGTGTGTGTGTGTGTGTGTGTGTGTGTGTGTGTGTGTGTGTGTGTGTGTTATGCTAAGGAAGACAAATTTACCACGAGTCGTCTTGTCTCTCGTATTTCTGTCTGCCTTCACTAATGAGTCATGTGAGGCAGCTTATGTATGTGCCTTTCGTTACGTGCACGCCTTCCCCGCTCGCTCTCGGCTCAAGGGAGGGAGTGATGCAGCCTACCAAGGAGAGCTCGTCTGTGTAAAAGTCTCACTGGTAAGGAAAAAGTAGTGTCTAAATTATATACAAATCGCTCCATCCTTTTTTCCTGCATCGTTTCAGAGAGAGAGAGAGAGAGAGAGAGAGAGAGAGAGAGAGAGAGAGAGAGAGAGAGAGAGAGAGAGAGAGAGAGAGAGAGAGAGAGAGAGAGAGAGAGAGTATTAGTGAGATTTTTATTCATTTATCCATTTCATTTTCTAGATTCCATTATATACACAGAAAATAAATGTACAAGAAAGTAAATAGATGAAAATGAAAAAATTAGGAAAAAATCGACGTAAAAATAACAAATTTCCAACTTAAAAGAAGGAGAAAGTGAAAGAGAAGGACGACGAAAATGGGGTGAGGAAGACGACGAGAGGGAATGCGAGAGCGAGAGCGAGAGAGAGAGAGAGAGAGAGAGAGAGAGAGAGAGAGAGAGAGAGAGAGAGAGAGAGAGAGAGATGCAAGAGTACAGGAGAGAAGGTAAAATAGAAGATAAAAGAGATAAAACAACGAGAGAAAAATAAACAAAAAAGAAAAGGAAAACGGAGAAGAAAAAAAAAAAAAAAAAACGTGAGTGGGGTGAAGACAAACTTAATCCTTTCATTACTTATTCCACTCCAACTATACTGCAACAATTTTTCCTCCTCGCCCTCGCCCCTCACTGACCACCCCATCCCACCAATTAAAACTTGAACCCCACCCCATACACTTTCCTTCCCTGTAATGGTCCATGAACCGAAGCTATCAGCCCACTCACTCATGAAACCTACACTAAAGTCCCCGTGCCTAAATCGCCCCTAAACCACCCACACGCCTACACACCCCACGCACCTCCGCCACCCACCCTCCCATGCACTAATGCTCCGGTGCCCGCCGTTACAAAACTCGCAGGGAAGGGTAGTGAAACACGGCAGACAATTTGCGCAGAGTTGTTGAAGAGACCGAACAAGCGCGTGAAGAGCTGCCCACGGCTCGGAGGACCCTTTGATGACACAGCAGACAAGGAGGGAGGAGAACTTGACGTTGGGTTTAGGTGGAAGTAGGAGAAGAGTGGAGGGAGGTAAGTAAAGTTAGCGGAAAAGAAGAGTGGATATGTTTCTTTTATGTACGTATGTAAAAGGAGCACTAGTGAAGAGAAGAGGGAAAGACAGGCTAGCTAAGGGTACCAGTATCTAAAAAGAGTAGTCAAAATAAGTACACAGAAATATAACGAGTGTCTTAACCCGCCTCTCTCTCTCTCTCTCTCTCTCTCTCTCTCTCTGTCTCTGTCTCTGTCTCTCTCACTCATTCACTAACTCACTCATTCAACAGTTCAGGTCACAGGAAGGGGAGAATTAGAAGCAGGGAGGTAGATCTATACTTTACTACCAGAAGAAATGAAAGACTGAGAAGGATTGTTAACTCTTCCATTGGTGATGAGAGAAAGTAGAAAGCCTTGTGCAGGGAGGCCACGGCAGGAGAGGAGGCAAGCTAATGGTACAGTCAGAATATCAGTTAACGTGAGAGATGAATCTTTGTCGTTGAGAGAGAGATAGTTACATAGATAGACATATATAGATAGAACATAGATAGATAGATAGATAGATAGATAGATAGATAGATAGATAGAGAGAGAGAGAGAGAGAGAGAGAGAGAGAGAGAGAGAGAGAGAGAGAGAGAGAGAGAGAGAGAGAGAGAGAGAGAGAGAGAGAGAGAGAGCTGAAGATAGTTAGAGGAGAGAAGTTGATGAGACAAATTGGTTTCTGATCCCACCGTGTCAAAGAGAGCAGTGCGATTGGAACCCTCTCTCCTCCATGGATGAGAGGTAGAGGCGGTTGAGGGAAGGAGAGAAAAAGAAGCAACGAGAGAATAAGAGGAAGGAGACAGATAGCAAACCAGAAAGGAGAGAAAAAAAAACTGGAGGAAGAAAAAAAAAACAAGGAAACGGAAAAGAGAAAAGGTCAGAGGAAAAGACAGGGAAAAAATGGAGGGAGGAAAGCAGATAGATAGCAAGCAAGAAAGGAGAGAAAAAAAACCGGAGGAAGAAAAAAAAATGAAACAGGAAACTGAAAAGAGAAAAGGTAAGAGGACAAGATAAGGAAAAAAAGGAAGAAGGAGGAAAGCAAGCAAACGAATGAGGAGATAAAAGAAGAGTGGAAATAAGGAAGGTAAAGGGAATAAGTGAAAAGTAGAAAAAAAACAATTGATACAAAAGGAACACACAAAACAACATCTTCATTTCTTTTCATCTCCTGCATCATCTTCAAACGCATACAAGTACAAACAATAAGGAAGGAATAAGAGAAATAAGAAGAGAGAATGCGAGGAACGATTGAAAGGAATGAATATGCAACGATCGACATCTGTTCCCTCTCCCTCTTCCTCTCCCTCTCTCCCTCCCTCTCTCTCTTTCTCTCTCCACTCTCCCGTAAAGGAATATATGCACGCAAAAATAAACTTACCATTCAATTATTAAACTGGAGGTAAAGTGTGTGTGTGTGTGTGTGTGTGTGTGTGTGTGTGTGTGTGTGTGTGTGTGTGTGTGTGTGTGTGTGTGTGTGTGTGTGTGTGTGTGTGCATTTACAGAACCAGCTAAGCCAATCAATCAGCGGGACACGAGCAGAAAGCCACGCACTCGGAATAAAACTTAAAAAAAAAAACGTCATGTGTACAAAGCATCACGCATTAAAATT
>NC_059291.1:895000-900000 GCF_017591435.1 Portunus trituberculatus
CAGAAAAAACGAATGAAAACAAGGAACCAATAGATAAAAAGAAAAACTCCTCCTTCTCACCTTTTCCCTTCCCTCACTCACCTTTGACCACCATTAAACCTCTCCTCTTCTTTCCCTTCACCTCCTTCCCTCATCTCTCCCTCTCTCCTCCTTCCCTTCCTCTTACGATAGCCAGACCACTGAATGAAAGAAAGGAACCAGTGAAAGAAAGAACTAATTAATGAAGACAAGACCAGGACGCACTCGGTCCATTTGGCGCGAAGGCATTGAGAGGAGGCGCTGAATTAAACATCCCGCTGGAGTGATGATCGAAGTTGGACATTAAAGATTGGAAGGAATGAAGAATGTTAATGGGTCCGAGATGCGGCACCAGATGGCACTGCTAGACGGAGGAGGAGAAGCAGGAGCAGGAGGAGGAGGAGGAGGAGGAGGAGGAGGAGGAGGAGGAGGAGGAGGAGGAGGAGGAGGAGGAGGAGGAGAAAAAAAGGAGGAGGAGGAGGAGGAAAAGAAGGAGGAGGAGGAGGAGGAGGAGGAGAAAAGAAGGAGGAGGAGGAGCAAAAGAAGAAAAAGAAGGAGGAGGAGGAGGAGGAGGAGGAGAAAAAGAAGGAGAAGAAGGAGAAAAAGGAGGAGAAGAAGGGCAAAAATGAGGAGGACGAGAAGGAGAAAAAGGAGGAGGAGGAGGAGGAGAAGGAGAAAAAGGAGGAGGAAGAGGAGGAGCAGAACAATAAAGCAGACTTCCATCAAATCAAGAGGCCTGAACACAGAAGAAACACACTACAACACCCCAGAAACTCACTATAGCACGTCACTCAACTATCGACAGAGAATGTACCTTGAAATACAGGGAAAAATTAAACACAAGATGGACTGGAGTTGCCAAAGAGACGATACGTGGAAGGCTACAACGCAAGACAAGCATTAATAAGAGGCAGCGGAGTATACATATCAAGGGATGGTGTTTATTGGGACATACCTTGCTTTAATGGAAGGGAGGGGGACTCAGGACAAGAGGTAGCCATGTGTAGTGTGGCGTGGTGAGATGCAAGACGAGGGACGGGTAGGAATTATAATGTTACTGGTGATAATGATAAAAATGGTGAAAGGGAGGAATGAAGGAATGAAGCACTTAGTCCACGAAGCCGACAAGCACCGAACCGTTCAGTGACAGGCGAGCCGTCAGAGGAGGTGGCACCGTCGACCCCGCTTGAAGGCACCAACACCGTGACAACCCGAGTCTCTATGGCGGAGAGGAGAAGAAGAAGAAAGAGGGTTTTCAAGGTGACGGTAACATACATGTTATTATGCAAATTTGTGAAGGAGAGAGAGAGAGAGAGAGAGAGAGAGAGAGAGAGAGAGAGAGAGAGAGAGAGAGAGAGAGAGAGAGAGAGAGAGAGAGAGAGAGAGAGAGAGAGAGAGAGAGAGAGAGAGAGAGAGAGAGAGAGAGAGAGAGAGAGACACACACACACACACACACACACACACACACACACACACACACACACACACACACACACACACACACACACACACACACACACAGTTTCCAGGAATGTATATCCCACTCCATTACATAATCCTTTCATCTATCTTCCCACCACCACCACCACCACCACCACCACCCCACCACCACCACCACCACCACCACCACCACCACCACCACCACCACCACCACCACATCTTCCCTCGTTCACACAAACTTCACGAAACAAGTTTATGCACACACCTTTTCTTTACCTGCGCCATAATTAGACGGGAGAAAAGGTCGGATGGGGAGGGGGGTGACGTGTAGGGAGAGCTGGGGGGTGAGGGGGAGGAACGTGCAGTGGTAGGAAGGAGCCTTTACCTGCGCCTATGTTAATGAGGGGCAGGTGAGGGAGGAAGAAAAGGTGAGGGGAGGAGGAATAGAAAGCTCTCAGGCGAAGGAGACGAAACTTCCCTCATTTAATTTTTTTGGGGAAGGAGAAGATCGCAAAGAAGGAAGGCTAGTGTGGATGAGAGAGAGAGAGAGAGAGAGAGAGAGAGAGAGAGAGAGAGAGAGAGAGAGAGAGAGAGAGAGAGAGAGAGAGAGAGAGAGAGAGAGAGAGTTAGAGGAAATATTTAGAGAGAGATAAATAGAGAGGAGGAGGAGGAAGAGGAGGAGGAGGAGGAGGAGGAGGAGGAGGAGGAGGAGGAGGAGGAGGAGGAGGAGGAGGAGGAGGAGGAGGAGGAGGAGGAGGAGGAGGAGGAGGAGGAGAAGGAAGAGGAAGAGGAAGAGGAAGAAAGAGGAAAAAGAGAAAGAGAAAGAGAAAGAGAAAGAGGAGGAAGAGCACAAAAATGACGATGACGACCAGAACAAGAACAAGAAGAAAAAAAAGAAGAAGAAGAAGGAAAAAAAATAAGCTCTATTAGAATGGGAGGAAAAGTACAAAATACCTATCTCGGGTCTCATATTTCCCTCTTTATTTTCCCCTGACACACAATTTCCCTTTTCCCTGCCAAGGCGCATTTCTGAAGGAGGGAAATCCATATGGACAGCTAAGTCTCCTTTCATTCTTCCTCCTGCTCCTTCTCCCTCCTGAATCTTGACGTTAGAGGAGGAGGAGGAGGAGGAGGAGGAAGAAGAGGAGGAGGGCAGGATAGACAGGAAGCAAGAAGAATAAATGAGAATACAATAGAGAAGAGAAGAGAGATAGAGAGAGAGAGAGAGAGAGAGAGAGAGAGAGAGAGAGAGAGAGAGAGAGAGAGAGAGAGAGAGAGAGAGAGAGAGAGAGAGAGAGAGAGAGAGAGAGAGAGAGAGAGAGAGAGAGAGAGAGAGAGAGAGAGAGAGAGAGAGAGAGAGAGATAATGAAAAGGATGAAAAGAGAACGAAGGACGAAGTAAAAAAGAAAGAACGGAGAGGGAAGGAGGGAAGGAAAGAAGGGGGTGATAAAAAATAGAAAACAATAAATTTAAAAATAAAGAAAGGAATGAAAGAAGGAAGAGAATGAGAAGGAAAATGAAAGAAGAATAAGGGAAGCGAATGATAAACAGATCGAGAGACAAGCAAGAAATAAACGAATATGAATTAGATGCTTTGAAAGATAGAAAAGGATAAACTGAAAAAAAAAAACCAGAAATGAAAACGAAAAAGAGGGAAAAAGAAGAAGAAGAATTAAAGAGAGGAAATGATAGATGAATAATAATTTTAGGGAGGGGAAAACAAAAGAGAGAAAATGACAACATGTATTACGAAGGAAAGAATGAAATGAAAAGGAAAAGAATATTGCAAAAGAATTGAAGACAACAAAAGGAGAGATCGGGAGGGAAAAAAAGGATTACAAAAACAGATGATGAAGGGATTAAATACTTCTTAGGGTTAGGAAATGTTCAAATGCTCCTCTTAATTTATCTTCACTGCCAAACATTTTTTCCCTTCCTTCTACAAGTTTCATAGACTTTTATTAAAGGGAAAAGAAGGAAGGATGTGAAGAGCAAATGATAATAACAGGAGGAGAGGAGAAAATAGAAGAGAGAAAATGACAATATGTATCATGAAGGAGAGAATGAAATGAAAAGTGAAGGAATATTGCAAAGGAAAAGACAACAAAAAGAGGGATTGGGAGGAAGAAAGAAAGAGGATTACGAAACAGATGAAAAAAAAGGAGAGATGAAGGGAAAAAAAAAGAGAGATTGTGAAGGGGAAAGAATTAGTACAGGAATGGAAATCAGAAAGGGGAAAATGTGACGCAGGGAAGGAAACTTGACTCCATTGTGAACTGTCATGTCAAGCTATTAATCATCTCTCTCTCTCTCTCTCTCTCTCTCTCTCTCTCTCTCTCTCTCTCTCTCTTCCAGTTCCATATTCTTCTCATTATTCTTCCATTTATCTTATTTTTCTCACTCATTATTTTTTTTTTCGTTTTTTTATTGTCTTTTCACTAACTCTTCATCATCTCCTTCCCTTCATTATCTTTATAACAATTTTTTTCCATCATCTATCTTTTTTTTTTAATCTTTTTTCTCTTCACTAACTCTTCATCATCTATTTCCCTTCATTGACTTTATCACCATCTTCTTTTCTTCTCCTCCCCTCCTCGTCCTGCCATTATCGTTTCTCCCATCCACTCCATTCATCACTCCTTCTCCTTCACCTAAACCATCATCACCATCGTCTTCCTTTATTCTATCCATCACTTTCTTTTTACTGGTCCCTAATTTCTTTTCAGTATCTTCATTCTGTCTACTCCTGCAATCATCATCACCATCACCATCACCATCACCATCATCATCACCTTTTTTTTTTTACTCCTTTCTTAGCATCTCAGTTCCTCCCTCTCTCCTCACCATCATTACTTTCCTTCATTAATCACATCATCATCTTCACATACCCCATTTTCATCACTACGACACTTTGAATGAAGATGGTAAATGTAACACACACACACACACACACACACACACACACACACACACACACACACACACACACGAGGATAAGGGATAGGTCAATTCATCTCCTCTTCTTCTTCTTCTTCTTCTTCTTCTTCTTCTTCTTCTTCTTCTTCCTCCTTCTCCTCCTCCTCCTCCTCCTCGTCTCGTCTCCTGTGAGGGCAGATTAAGCAAGGCAAGCCGGGCCCTGCCGTCCATCCCCCTCACAGCCTCGCCTATACACCACTAATCCCCGAAGCACCAATGACTATTATTGAACGCACCAGTACCAGAGAGAGAGAGAGAGAGAGAGAGAGAGAGAGAGAGAGAGAGAGAGAGAGAGAGAGAGAGAGAGAGAGAGAGAGAGAGAGAGAGAGAGAGAGAGGGAGAGTTATCCTGTTCATCCGCTTTCCACTCTCTTTTTCCTCCTCATCACTTTTTTATTTCCGGATCGGCAAGGATGACCCAAATTAAGTTACCAAAAGGACATCTCTCTCTCTCTCTCTCTCTCTCTCTCTCTCTCTCTCTCTCTCTCTCTCTCTGCGTCTGTCTGTCTCTCTGTTTGTCTGTCTCTCTCTCTCTCTCTCTCTCTCTCTCTCTCTCTCTCTCTCTCT
>NC_059291.1:910000-930000 GCF_017591435.1 Portunus trituberculatus
GAGGAGAATTAAAGCAACGAAAAGGAAAAGGAGAAAGGAATGAAAGAGAAGTGAGAGGGAGAGGAATGGAGTGGAGAGGAGGGAAGAACTGAGGAGGAGGAGGAGGAGGAGGAGGAGGAGGAGGAGGAGGAGGAGGAGGAAAAGGAGGAGGAGGAGGAGGAAAGAAAACTGGGAAAAAAAGATGACAAGAGGAGGAGGAGGAGGAGGAGGAGGAGGAGAGAGGGAGGTAAAAGGAGGGAACCTATAGACATAAAGATTAATAGATGAATGGGAGGGAGGGAGGGAGAGGAAGGGAAGGTATGGAGGGAGGGAGGGAGGGCAGATAAAAAGGGACGAGAGGTTGCCAGAGAGAGAATGAGAGAACGAGAAAATGAAGAAAGCACTTGTGGATGGGGGAGGGAGGGGAGAGGAGGAAGGGGAGAGGAGGAAGGGAAGAGAAGGGAGGGGAGAGGAAAGGAAGGAGTAAAAAGGAGGGGCTGGGAGAGAGGAAGAGGGGAAGGGAAGGGATGGGAAGGAGGACTGGAAACGAGGGAATAAGAAAAAACTGAGAAAAGGAAGGTTGAAGGCAGAGGAATCCAAGAGAAAGGCTGTATGGGAGGGAAGGAAGGATGGAGGGAAGGACGGAGGGAGGGAGGGAGGGAGGAGGGATGACAAGAAGACAAGACGGATGGGCGGCGCAGGGAGTTCAATCTTCCTTCGGTGGGAAAAGCTGCACCACCAAGGCGAGGCTGACGAAGACGCTGATGGCGATCACCACCACCACCACCGCCACACTCACGGCGCGGCGGTTCAGCTCATGACACTCCTGACACACTTCCTCCTCTTCTTCTTCTTCCTCCTCCTCATCATCATTATCATTATTACATTCTTCTTCCTCATTGTTTTCGTCTCCTTTTTCTCCTTTCTCAAGTTCGCCTCCTCATTCGTCTTGTTTCCTTCACCCTTCTCTTCCTTCTTGTTATTTTTCTCCTCCTCCATTATTACCTTGTTTGTGCACGCGTTTATCATTCGTATATACGTCCCACTTCTACTTATTTCCTTCTTCCATCTCTCGTTCGCTTCCTGTTCTTCCTTATTTGTCGTGTTTTTCCTTTTTTTCCTCTTCCGTGTCTTTGATCACAGTCTTTGTCTTCCTCGCTTTCTTTCCCCTCATCTCTTCTTTCTCTTTCTTCGGCACATCCTCATTATTATTTCCCTTGTTATTCCTCTCTCCTTCCTCCTTTTCCTGTTCTTGTTTTTCTCCTCCTTTCATTTCCTTCGCCTTTTTACTATCAAATGATTGCATTATATAAGTCTTCCTTTTCTCAAGGCTCTTCGTCTTCATTATTTTAATCTTCCTCCTTTCCTCTTCTTTCTCTCCCACTTTCCGCTTTACTTCCTTCTCCCCTTCGCTGGTAACGTTGCTTATTTGCCTTTGTGCCTTGTTCGCTTCCCACTCCTTGCTATATCGGTACCCTTTCTCCTCTTTCTTTGCTTCTTCCACCTCCTTCAGGGTAAGCGGCTCCCCCTCTTGGTCCTTCTTCGTCTTACCTCGGCTCTCCTTCCCTCCCTTTGGCGTGTGGCTCTCCTCCCGCCTCTTTCGTAGCCGTTCGCGCCTCCAAGACACTTCGGATGATGAAAGCAAATCGGAAATCCTTGAAAGCATGTCTCCGGTTCCACTCGCAAGACTTTAGGGTAAAATATGAAGGAAAAAGGGATAGAAAAAGGGGAAAAAATGTAAGGGGGTGCCGCGAGAGTTTAGTAGAGGTTTGGGTGCGAGAGTCACTTGTTGCGCGGCTTAGGTAGTAAAGCTTGTACGTAACTTAAGCTGTATTCTGAAGCATTTTGGCGCCGCTCCTCTACTTATGCTTATGTAAGTTGGCGGAAAACTTGTCAAGGGCTACAAAAAACTATCAAACTTAAAAAGAAAAAAAAAAAATCTCACTGACATGCCAGTCCTCGAACATGTCAAGAGAGTTAGCTACAACAATGAAATAAATGTTTTGAAACCCTTGCTTAACCCTTTCAATACTGGGACACATTTTTACCCTGAGACTTGTGTACGATTTAAACCTTCATACTTTGGAATTTGTCGAGTGGTTTAAAGTTACCTACATGTCACCATGATACCCAGGTTCTAGGTGGTTACACCAAAGAAGCGCTTGGGTGGTGATATGCGCTCCAATATGTGTACCACTATAAATAAAACTGCCTGCGTCACTAATGGGTGGAGGTTGAACAGCGCTTCCTATACAGTACATACTCTTCATGTATACCTACAGGCACTGTAAGCCATAACGTAAAAAAAATAAATAATGATAAATAAATAAATAAATTACATCTAACTGGAGAAACACTCTTGGCAGCACAGTTAATCATCCCTGTGGCCTTTGAAAATAGTTGGGAGAGAGAGAGAGAGAGAGAGAGAGAGAGAGAGAGAGAGAGAGAGAGAGAGAGAGAGAGAGAGAGAGAGAGAGAGAGAGAGAGAGAGAGAGAGAGACGCATTTCAGAATAAGGGCCAAGTAATGTGAAATAATTATACGTTTCAGAATACGAACCACAATATCCATCCTTTACTTGCAGCGATCACCGGCATTAACCATTAGTTTCAAACACTACGCATGTCAGGACGGCCTCACCACGTGCCTCGCGATGGCTTCTTACTAAATTGGACCATAGATGTGACCAGAATGAAACTCCAGTGGCTTCGATTCCCTCGCTCAATCCCAGGCAGAATTATTGTAACCCGCCTAAATCCCTCTGCTGTTTTTCCGCGCTGTAGGTTCACGGAGGGGTGGTGGGGTTGGTGGGCCGGGAGGAGCTTGTGTAGAGAATGTGAACTGATAAAGAAAAACATGTCAGAGGGAATGTTTCTCACGTCACGATTGCATTGGTAATCAGTCACTGTTCATGTTTTCGTCCAGTGTGTCATAATGTTTCGCCTGTGTGTGTTCTTTGGCGTGAGAGGGGAGGAGGAGGAGGAGGAGGAGGAGGAGGAGGAGGAGGAGGAATACAAAAGAATACAAAGGAAAGCCAAACAGCAATAGATCTCTTGCTCCTTTCGATGCTGTTTGGTAACTACTTCTAACTAGCTACAGGGAAGAGAGAGAGAGAGAGAGAGAGAGAGAGAGAGAGAGAGAGAGAGAGAGAGAGAGAGAGAGAGAGAGAGAGAGAGAGAGAGAGAGAGAGAGAGAGAGAGAGAGAGACAGGAGGAGGAGGAGGAGGAGGAGGAGGAAATGCCAGGTTTTGAGGGACTTAGCCGGAAGCACTGCGAACATCAGGGTGCTTAGAACTGGCTGGGGGATGCGAGGAGACGAGGTGAGAAGCGTTACCTAAAGGCAGAAGTCATGTTTTCATAGCCCTCACCACCCTCTCCCTCTCTCTGTTGGCCGTCCCGTCTCCTTTGAAGCCTCCAGACACATTCTCTTCTTCTTTCTTCCTACCACTAATTTCAAAGCAGACTCAGCTCCGGGCCACACAATCCTGGTGGTCCCCGCGTGTTTGGCCAGCCTGTGGTGCTTTTGACTCGCCTCGGGGAGTGGAAAGTGAAACAGAAAGGACGCAGAAATAAAAGACATTGCTTAAAAGTGA
The DNA here is from genome assembly GCF_017591435.1 of Portunus trituberculatus. Classification (NCBI taxonomy): domain Eukaryota; kingdom Metazoa; phylum Arthropoda; class Malacostraca; order Decapoda; family Portunidae; genus Portunus; species Portunus trituberculatus. The sequence continues at coordinate 913,571 of NC_059291.1, forward strand.
AAGAGGATTGAAAGCAGCGAGTGAGTGTAATGCTGAGAAAGGAAAGGTAAAGCTGAGGAGAAAAAGAGAAAAGTATTTGTGGGGATAAAAATTGTAGCACGTGAATACAAGATAAGGAGGGGGAAAAAAATAGCTTTGCTCGAAAAATGAACAGTAAAGAGAAGTAAAAATGCTTAACAGTAAAAGGTAAAAACGGAATCAAATAAAGAGAGAGAACAAAGCCACAGTTACAAAGGGATAAAGTCACACGCAACAAGGTGAAACAGAAATAAAACTGCACCACCAGGGGGAAAAATAAACACCTAAACAAAATTTGTGGATTTCCAGGAGCAACGTGATAACTAAAAGCAAAATGTACAAAAGTTGAAATATTTTTTGAGGAAGATATGTTGCAAAAATTCTACTGTACAAAGAGAAATATTATTACTACTACTACTACTACTATTATTATTATTATTATTATCATTATTATTACTATTATTATGATTCTTTTTCTTTTTATTATTATTATCGTTGTTATTATTATTATTATTATTATTATTACTTTCATTATTGCTAACATTATTATTATTATTATTATTATTATTATTATTATCAATATCATTACCACTACTACTCTTACTACCACCACCACTGTTATTTCTATTCTCATCACCATTATTATTATCGTCATTAACGTTACCATAATATTCTTTTATATCAATAACATCTTATAGGATAATGCTGGTAATGCTGCTACTGGTGATGCTGACAATAATGATACTACTGCTACTACTACTACCACCACCACTACTACTACTACTAGAACAACAACAACAACAACAACAACAACTACTACTACTACTAGAACAACAACAACAACAACAACAACAACAACAACTACAACTACTACTACTACCACCACAACTACCACCACCACCACCACTACTACAAACACTTATAATTTTGACCTTTCTTCCACAGTATTTCACTTTCAATTTCCACGTACTTCTTTATTCTCTCTCTCTCTCTCTCTCTCTCTCCACTGTACACAATTAGCCTAAAGCAAATATTTATTACCTTGCACGAGGAGGAGGAGGAGGAGGAGGAGGAGAGGTTAAGGAAGAATAATTAAAGGAGGAAGAGGAGAATGAGGAGAGGGAGAGAAATTCGAGGAAAATGTACGATATGTGGTGAGGCTGAGGACGTCTGCTGGAAATTCCCGAGATATGAACGATGAGGGAAGGAGGGAAGGAAGGAAGGGAAAGAAAAAGAAAGAAAGAAAGGAGAGAAAAGAAAGAACGAAAGGAAAGAAGGAAGGAAGGAAAGAAGGAAGGATGGAAACAAGGAAGGAAGAAAGGAAAGAAGGGAGGGAAAGAAGATTGTAAGAGACAAGATGACCCAGCTACGTTGTCACACACACACGCACACAGACACACACACACACACACACACACACTTTAATTAATGCATGAATGATGTAACTCATTTTCTCTTTATACAAAGCTTTGTTTACCTCTCAGGATAAAGGCATACACATTTGTGATCTCTTAGTGCAAACACGCGCCCACACACACACACACACACACACACACACACACACACACACACGAATAGGAGGGGTATATACTCGTACATAAGCTTAATCTGCGAAATGTAGTTAGATTTTTTTTTTCGTCTTTGAAGCTGGATCAACACCAACACCAACACCAACAACACAAAAACCAACACCAACACCAACAACACCAAGAACAACAACAAACCGCCACTACCAATACCACCACAGACATCAACAGCAACAAACCTAAAAAAAAAAAAAAAAAATCTCTCCAGCCCGATCCCCGCACTCTTTAATGACCAATCTCCAAAACAAAAGCCGCAGAATCACAAATTTCCCGCCAAACTTCTGTATCGGATATCAGTGATGCACGCGCCGCCACTCCCGGATATCCACTGCCGGGCCTGCATCTCATCCCACCGCACCAGGAGGAGGAGGAAGAGGAGGAGGAGGAGCAACAGTGAGGGACACATTCAGATACCCGAGATAATGAGGAAAGGCCGACATGTTGCTAGGAGGAGAGAATAATAATAAAAATGATGAAGATGATGATGACGATGATAATAATGATAATAATAATAATAAATAAACAAATAAACAAAGGAAGTACAAATAAACAAAATAATGCCAAGTAAATAAATACAAGTAAGAAAACAAATACATAAATTACAAATGATAAGAATAATGATGATAACGATAACAACAACAACAATAATAATAATAATAACAATAATAATAACAGTAATAACAATAAGACAATAATAATCCTCCATTACTTCACTCCTGTCAATTTCCTTATCATAACCGACAGATTTCTTTAGACGCCTTTCTTTTCAATACAATCTCTTAAACAGTTCCGTAGAAGAGAGAGAGAGAGAGAGAGAGAGAGAGAGAGAGAGAGAGAGAGAGAGAGAGAGAGAGAGAGAGAGAGAGAGAAACTACTGTAGTATTCTCTGACTAGCCAAGACACGGATGGAGAGGTAAACTAGAGATGTATATTACTGCTGTTTATTAGTGTACACACAAGCGAGCGGAGATGAGTTGAGCAGTGCGTATGTCCCGGAGTTTCGGTGCTGACTGGGGAGTCCTCGGCTGAGCATCCGGCCCGTTACCTCACACCGTCCAGCTGGGGTCAGGTCACTGCACCTGGCCCGGCTTAGGTAGTTCCACACCTGGGCCGGATTAGCGTGGTGGTAGTAGTAGTGGTAGCAGTAGTAGTAGCAGTAGCAGTAGCAGTAGTAGTAGTAGTAGTAGCAGTAGTAGTGTGGTTTACTACAGTACCCCCCCTCCCTCAAAAGAAGGAAAAAAAAAAACGAGGTATAAGGGGAGAAGAAAGGAGCCTCTAAGAGGTCTGGAAAAAATAGGGGGTTGGCTTAACCTGCCAAAGCGGGTGATGACGCCGGGAAAAGTGACAGGAGGAGGAGATGGGGCCCGGCCATCCCGTGACCGCTGCTTCGCCGGCGGGGACGACGCGTGGGCGACAGTAGGCCGTCCAGGGGACGCGGGCGCGTCATGGCCCCCCATGGAACACTGCAGGGCCAGCGGTGGAGGCGGTGCAGGTTCCGTGGGGCCCGGGGCAGGCTGTACAGCTGGCGGAGACAAGGCGGAGATAGGGCGGCGGGGCAACGGGTCGGGGCAAAGACGAGGAAGAGAGGCGGGGGCGGGCAATGGCGTTAGCGGCTCCCGCCCGCCCCGTTTCCCTGGTGGGGCCAAGCACATGGCGGTCGGCAGCTGCGTGCCTCCTCCCCGAAACGCCTGTGGTAGAAACAGACCCCAGCGTCCGTCTGGGTAGGAGAGCGGGCGAGCAGAGCTTCCAGGCGCCGCAGGGAGGCCTCCACCGAAGCAAGGCGGGTCTCAGTGGAGCTGGGCATTGCAGCCAGGGGTGGGTTACGGCGAGCCCCCGAGGTCACCACCGCCTGTTGCTGGAGGACGTGGAGAGAGAGATTCCGCTGGTGCGGTTGCCTGGTCCGTCGGGGCCGCGGCGTTGACGGGGCACAGGCAGGCCGATGCTGGGGTCTGCTGGGGGCGACACCACGTGGGCCTCGTGCACTCTGTCCACGAAGGCCGAGAATTCCTCCAAGGAGAGGGCCTGTGGGGCAGCCGCCAGCTGGAGACGGACAGGCTGCGGCAGGAGAGAGGAGAGTTTGTGGCGCACCATCTCCTCCGACCACGGGAACCCTGCCGCCCTGTTCAGGGCGGACAACCTCGCCAGGGGTGCCGACGGGCGGCCGCCGTCGTACCGGGCTGAGTCAAGTGCGGCGAAACAGGCTTCGCGGGACCACCCAAAGGCCCCGTGATGGCCGACTTAAGGGCGCCATACCTGTCTGCCTCCGGCGGGTTGGAGAGAACACTGTACAGACGAGCGACCACTTCTGAGGGGAGTGCCCGGAGAACCGCCTGGTATCGCTGGAGGTCAGGGAGGTCCGCGCCGGCCCACACAACTTCGAGGTGCAAGAACCAGGCCTCGACATCATAGGTGAAGGGCGGCACACGCAATATGTCCACACCTCGGCCGGATTAGCGTGGTGGTAGTAGTAGTGGTAGCAGTAGCAGTAGTAGTAGTAGTAGTAGTAGTAGTAGTAGTAGTAGTAGTAGTAGTAGTAGTGTGGTTCACTACACTACCATCTATTCTGTCCTCTGCGCGTGTCCATTGCAAACAATTCCCTATAACGGTACGAATGGACTGAAAGGCGGCCATATTTATAAAAAGGGAGGATCTATTGATTAGAATAAGACAGATAAAACAAATGAAGGAAGGAAGGAAGGAACATCGTGTAAAATATATGAAAAGAAAGGAATACATAAAAATACTTAAAATAGGAAAGAAAAGTTGATATGTTGATGAGAAAAGAAAAAAACAATGATAGGAAGTGAAAAATGTGGAGTAAGGAAAAATCTGAGACAAAAGCTGAAGGATGAAATGAAGGAAAGAAGAACAATGACAAAAGAAAAGATTAAAAAACAAACATTAAGAAGTCGTCGAGAAGAAATAGAGACGAGAAACGAATGAAAAATAAAAGGAAGGAAGAAAAATGCAGATCTGTCGTTGAGGTGCAGAAAGAGAAACTGATAGAGAAACGTGAAATAAATAACAGAAACTCGTGTATTGGTGAGAGAAAAAAAAAAGCAGGAGAGAAAATGAAAGGGTAAAATGAAGCCTGAAACTTGAACTCTCCACAATAAAACTAACGATTTCTTTAATAATAGAATCTCGCTTATTGCTGAGAAAAAAAGGAGAGAATATGAAAGGATAAAATAAAGCCTGAAATTATAACACTCTACAATAAAACCTGAGATTTCTTTCTGTAGAATAAAACTTGAGCTTTCTCTCTTGGCTAAATCTCCAACTCTATACAATAAAGTTGAAATCTAGAGTAAAACTTGAACTTTCTCTATAAAAAAGTAAAATAAAATAAGACAAAGTAAAGAAATAAAAAAAAATTGAATTACGAATCTACATTTACACATTTCCTTTCTTTCATTCTAATATTTTTTTTCATTTACGAATAAAAACTATCACCGCTTTACAGTATATCGTGTAATTTCCTGTAAAAACATCTGCTGGTTACTTGACATGGAAATTTAAGGGATAGGGGAAAATTTAAGGGGTAAGGGGCTTTTAGAACTCAAACTTTAACTTTTAACACACTCCGTCCAGCAACACAATACGAACAAAACGACCAAATCCACTTCCACACCGCAAAATAACAGAGAGCACTTGACACAAATCTGGCCTCACTCGTCTGTCTCCCTCTCCGGTATTGCGACACTCAGCCACGTCACCTCCTCCTATCTCTTCCCAGCATTCCACGTCCCTCGGGCTGCTGGTGGCATATACAGTTGGTAAATACAGTGCTTGATTTGCGTAGAAGTTCAAAGTTTCATCCTCGTTTACAATAGCGGGAGGAGAAAAGCCCTGTTGTAACCTGCGTCATAGTATGTGATATAGTAATTAATTCTATAGGGGTTGGTTTGTCATGGGAGGTTAACCCCTTCAACACTGGGACACATTTTTATCTTGAGATTTGTGTACATTGACATTAGGAAGGGTCCATGGAGGTCAGAAGATTAATGGGCACAGTCTTCACTATTTTCATCCTCTACATAAATTTCTGAAGCTGGGTAAAATCTCCATATAGTAAGTAGAATGAATATGGAAGCGCGTCATGGTGCTGAATGGGTTAAAAGTTCTTGGTTTGCAGTAGTGTGAGAAGAGGCGTAATGTCGTAACTCTAAATTGCATCTTGTATTCGTGAATGTAGTTACTCTGCAGTGTTTAGTTATCTCCCTATTCATTCTGGTTATTATTTGGCGATTTTATACAGTTTCAGAAACTTATGAGAGGATTAAAATAGTGAAGACTCTGTCCATTAATCTTCTGACCTCCATAGACCCTTCCTAATGTAAAGAAAATCGTCTAATCACACTCAGAATTCATGATAAAAAATGTGTTCCAGTACTGAAGGGATAAAAGTTCTTGGCTTGAAACAGTGGAAGGAAAAGGGGAACTCTTGTCACCTGAACTTCTATTAAGATTCTTTTTGTGGCATTAAAATAAAACTACGTGGAGGTTGTAAGTAAATCTACTCTCCTCATCTTGCGCCCTGAGGTTTAAAATTCCATCCTGGTTTGCAAGAGTGGTAGAAGAGTCGCCGTTTCGTCACGCCAACCTACGTCAGCTTGTTTTTGTGCGTCATTATTGTAAAGTTAATAATTCTGCAGTGCCATTATGTGCGGAATAACGCTTTCCCAACTCACTGGTGGTGCTTATATCATTGTTTTTGTTGGTGTTTTTCACTTCCTGCACAGCGCGAGAAATACGTGTGAGGTCACCAGGCTGCCGGCAGTGTATTAATTCAATAACTGGCGAACGTTGTATAAATGGCTATTTCAGTTCTCTCTCTCTCTCTCTCTCTCTCTCTCTCCGTCTGTCTGTCTGTCTGTCTGTCTGTCTTTCTCTAGTCAAGGCCAATTCACACTTCACAATAATTCATCTTCATTAAGCTCTTCGTTCACAAATGATGAATCATTTTCGCTCGCCTCAGTGAATGCCATCCGTCACTGAGCCTCTAGCCAGCCTCCCCTCGCGCCTCACACTCCACTCCAGCCTCCTGCCGACAAAACAAAACTGAACCAAGAAAAAAAAATACCACACCTTTTTTATTTTATTTATACTATGTGGCTTTTTCACGGGAATTTATGGGCTAAAGGGGATACTTTTTGGGGGTTCTTCCTATCTCAAAGCCCACTCGCTAGGAAACCGTTGCCCCGAGTGAGGAAGCCCAACCTACACTCGGACCGTGGGCAGGATTCGAACCCGTGCGCTTGGAGACCCCTCGGACCCCAAAGCACGCATGGTTCCACTGTACCACGGCGGCCATTGAATGATTTCCTGTTTACGCAGCAGGTTAATCTCTCTCTCTCTCTCTCTCTCTCTCTCTCTCTCTCTCTTTAAAGGCTGTCTATCGTATTTTCATTTCTTCTTTTCTTGGTTGATTTTCTCTTAAAGCATTTTTCTTATCAATCTTCAGTCGTTTTTCTTTAATTTTTCTAGCACTGTAAAAACTGTTGCATGGAGACATAGGAGGGAAAAGAAGGGTAATTTGATCTTTAAGCAACAAAATGCTGTCTAAACACTTATAGGCATTAAATATCACTGATCAAGCAGTGAGACCAAAGTTTTTCTCTCTTAATTTTGTGTTGCTGCGCCGTTTTATTTTATCACTATTTCTTCATTAAGCAACAAAATACTGTCTCGACACTTACATATAGACATTAAAGAAAGGCGAAAACTAAACTACCAGTGGGACGTAAGATCCAAAATATTTTCTCCTATTGTGTTGCTACGCCAATTTTTTTCATCTATATTTCTAACCAAGCAACAAAATACTGTCTCAACACTTATAGGCACTAAAGAAAGACGAAAACCAACCTACCAGTGAGACTTACGACACAAAACATTCTCTCTTAATATTGTGTCGCTACGCCAATTTACTTCACCTATATTTCTAACCAAGCAACTAATCTCACTACTTCTCTCATAAACCTTACATGCACAAAGCTTAAAGCCAAGTAAGTCACACACATACACAGTTCAGAATGACGAGACAGTGTAGTACGTGACATTCAATCGATATTCATTCAGCGGAGTGTGTGTGTGCGATTCATTCAAAGCAGCCAGTAGTACGTTTCCATTCACCTCAGTGCCTCGGTGGGGCTGGTAATGAAAGCAGCGCCTGGCTATCATGTGCAGGCGTCGAGGTGGTGATGGAAGGTGATGGAAGGTGATGAAAGGTGTCAGGACGTGTGTGTGAAGGATGTGTTTGAAAGGAGGAGGAAGAATTGCTGCGATAATGTGGAAGAGGGAAGGAATGATGAAGATTGGAGGGAATGTAGAGAAAGAAAGGGAGAAGATACTGAAAAATAATGAAAATATAACGGGGGGTGAAATATAAGTAATTGAAGAACAAAGGAGAGAAAATGAAAAATACAAGGAGGAAAGAAGAAAAGGAGGTAAAGAAAAAAAATAAAAGCAGAAAGAGTCATGAAAATAAAAGAAGGGGGAAAATATAATGCAAATGAGAAGAAGAGAAAAGAAGATTAAAAGGAAAAAAATAAACTGAAATGATGAAACAAATTCAGAAGCCTCAAAACAGAAAAGAAACAGTAAAGCAGAAGGAAAAACAAGAAAATAGGAAATGCAAGGAAAGAAAAAAAGAAGAGAAAAAAGAAAGAACAGAAGGAAAACGGAGAAAACAGAAAACGAAATCCAACAAAGACAGAGAGAGAGAGAGAGAGAGAAAGAGAAAAAAAGAAAGAATAAAGAAGATAAAAAAAAAGAAAGAAAAAAAAAACCCAATAACTGAGAAAGAATCAGAATCAGAATAGACATGAGGTGGAATCAGACATTTCAACATTAATAGGGTGAATGGAAGACAGGAGTGAAATATCAAATAGACAGTGACAACAGAGGAAATAGACATTGTAACATATCAATAAACGGTAAAAAGCAGATCATTTTATAATAGGAAATAAGAGGAGGAGGAGGAGGAGGAGGAGGAGGAGGAGGAGGAGGAGGAGGAGGAGGAGGAGGAGGAGGATGGAGGATGGAGGAAGAGAAGGAGGAGGAGGATGGAGGATGGAGGAAGAGGAGGAGGAGGAGGAGGAGGAGGAAGAGGAGGAAGAAGATGGAGGAGGAGGATGAAAGAAGTAGGAGTAGAAGGAGTAGGAGTAGGAGGAGGAGGAAAAAACAAACAAACACATCAAAAACAGAGAAATAGATAATAAGAAGGAAGAAAAGGAAGAAAACAGATAGAAATGCTGGATAACGACATTGATTTCATAACTTTCTGTACAAGTTTACGATGAGAGCAGAGGAGGAGCACAATATGATTCAGTGAAAGGCAGAAATAATGCATGAAAAAAGAAGATTCACATGAATAAACAAGTTAGATAATGAGATGGGTGGATTTAATTACGACTTTGTGAGACGAGAAAAGCGAGAAGAGGAGCCGTGAAAACGTGAAGAAGAGAAAGGAAGGGGCGGAGAAGAGGATGCATTAAAATATGTTCCATAATGAGGCAAGTTCAGTGTGGAGGCGCTGGTGCTGTGGCCTCCTGCTGCCACGGTCACTATTCATAAACATTTTGGGATTTTTTGGTCGTTTTAAATTTTCTATCCCTTAAACTCTATCATTTCTTACTGTCTACAGATGAAGTTATTGGATATTTCAAGATCTTATTTATTAATTTGTATATTTTTAGTAATTCTACTGTGGTTTTTGTGGAGTTTCAAATATTCTTTCCCTTAATCTCTCATAAACATTTCGTAGTCTTTTGGTCGAGTTTCAAATATAATCTCTATTCATTTCTAACTGGGTGTTGAAGTTATTAGAGATTTCAAGATCTTATTTATTTTGCATATTTTAATGATTCTACCATGATTTTGGTCGTTTTAAACATTCTATCCCATAATGTCTATTATTTCTAACAGCACGTTGATAAAGTTATTGGGGATTTCAAGATCTTATTTATCTATTTGTTTATTTTCAACGATTCTACCGCGATTTCCAAACGTATCGCCTAATGACAATACTTTATCAGTTTAAGAAGTAGATGATAAGATACTGAAAGGATTAATTGATGCTTACTGATGCTTAGTTATCGTAATAACTGACTTACTATCTCCATACAATCACTCACCGATCAATCATCACCACCTCTTACTCTTTATCATCCTGTTGTGCCCTTTGCTACACTTCCTGACACGAAAACAAAAATAAATTAAAAGATGAGTGAGGTGAGCAGCGGAATGCAGTTCTGTCCCCGCGTCACACAGGAGCTGCAGGCGTGAGGTGAAGAAAAGTTGTGGGGCCGTGCGGTAAACACTTCCTGGCGCAACACAAACAAGACGACGGACCAGACGGGTTTGTGTTGCTTCTGTTGCTTTCCCTGCTCGCAACACCCACTGACTGTCCAACTGTTCAAAGTGACACCCATAGAAACCCCACAAATAATTTTTCTTTTCTGTTATTTAAGTTACCTACCACCACACGTTAAATGAAAGAATACTACTACATTACAGATTTAAATTTACCTTAATGACTGTAATTGCTTGTTTATGAGTGACTATAACTAGAAAGACAAAGAAAAAAATGAGACGCTGTGTGATATATCTGGAAGAAGATTTCAGTTGTAAATACGGCTTCATCTTTAATTACTCCACAGACCTTGCTACATGGCGTCTCTCCCTCTCTCTCTCTCTCTCTCTCTCTCTCTCTCTCTCTCTCTCTCTCTCTGTGTGTGTGTGTGTGTGTGTGTGTGTGTGTGTGTGTGTGTCCCCGCTATTGTCTCCGATCTGTAATTCCACGATTCCTTGTGCCTTGCTGGGAAACATTCATAAACACTCGTAAACACACGCACACACACTCACCAAATGCGCCACGTCCGCCCGTCGAGCAGCGCCGCGAGGAAATTAATACGACGATGAAAGTTAGAAGATTCGACGCAACATTCTGGACTTTCTGCAGCGTCTTCTGTGTGACAGATAGAGAAAGCAGAGTCACATTTTTACGGCGTAGGTTTATGAGCGGTAATTATAATTTTTGGTTAACTTAAGATTGTGGTAATTAGGATTGTGGTGCGTGGGTCAAATTTGGTGTGGTGGTAGCTGATCTAATTCCAATACTGACTTAATAGCCTTAGTTACAAGACACCGTTAAGAGGATCAGGTCAAAGAAGTTCCTGCTTCGTTCCCTACGTAAAGTTATAAAGGGAGGACACGAAAGGAAAAATTTAAACTTGCATAATACAGAATAGATTTATAAGCCATAAGCCAACTCCGTGAAGTGAATTGAGAGAGTAAAATATTCTGAAGAGGGAAGTGAAGGGATGTGAAGGGAAGTGATGAAGTGAAGCAATATGAAAATAGACGACGAAATACAAGAGGAATAACTCACTGAAAAAAAATATTATAAAGTAAAAAAAAAAAAAAAAGACATAGACAGACAGACAGACAGACAAGAGAGAGAGAGAGAGAGAGAGAGAGAGAGAGAGAGAGAGAGAGAGAGAGAGAGAGAGAGAGAGAGAGAGAGAGAGAGAGAGAGAGAGAGAGAGAGAGAGAGCGACAGAGCGACAGACAAACAGACAAGAGACAGACAAACAGACAAGAGACAGAGACAGAGAGACGGAAAATTGCAGTTCCCTTCACCGCTACATAACTCACTCACTCACTCACTGACTCACTTACTCACTATAATAAGTTTCAAGAAGGCGGGCATTAATAAGCAAACTCACCGCAATTATAGAAGCTGGAAATAAAGGAATCCTGACCAAATTTTACCGAAACTTTACCGAGACGGCGAGGATGTGATTATAGGTAATGTTGACACGGGCAGGGCAGGGGATGGGGAGGAGAGGGAGTTGGAGAAAGAGGAGTAAAGGATACAGATGGGGGTTCTGTGTGGTGCTGGAAAGAGAGTAGGTGGGGCAGGGCATAATAACCTAACTTAAACAGGCGAATAATTAGGTGAAAGCGTAAAGGAGAGGGGAAGAGAGGAGGAAGAGAGGAAAGAAGAGAGGGGAGTAGAGGATAGGAGGAGGAAGGAGTCAAAGGGAAGGATATGGGGCAGGGCATAAGGATGGGAACTTAGGGGTGGCAGGATGAGGGAAATTTGAAGTAGAGGGGGTTATTGGAGAGAGGGTAAAGGGGTGAGGGATAGGGAGGAGGGTCAGGGGGGGTGGTAAGATGGGGAATGAGGGGAACTGGAAGCATGTACTGTATTAATTACCTTACGAGATGAGGACGGCAAGAACGAGAACGAGAACGAGAGCGAGAGAGAGAGAGAGAGAGAGAGAGAGAGAGAGAGAGAGAGAGAGAGAGAGAGAGAAACGATTTATTTTTACAACCATCACTCGCTTTTGAAATGAAGAAGAACTAGGTTTCAATCACACTTATCGACGTAATGAAGGAAAAATGCACATAACACACACTCACCAGCTTCTCCTCGGCTCGCTGCTCTGGCTCCGTCACCTGGGGAAGGCAAGGCAGGCGTGAGCTGTCTGGGGGAGGAGGGCGAAGAGGAGACGCAAGGAAAATAATGTACATAGGAAATAAAGAGCGCAGGGAAGTTCCGTAAAGTAAAAGGGATTTGTGTGTAGTGAATTATTGTTGATATTAGTTGTAGTGGCTGGAAGGGGAAGAGGGGAGAGGGAGAGGGAGAGAGAGAGAGAGAGAGAGAGAGAGAGAGAGAGAGAGAAATTCTGAAACTCTCTCTCTCTCTCTCTCTCTCTCTCTCTCTCTCTCTAATACCTACAATTTCGTGAACACTCAATGACACCCACCTACTCACCAACTCACCCACCCACACACACCCACACACCCACCCACACACACCCACACACCCACACACACACACCCACACACCCCGAAAGACAATAAAACACTCAGAAGCAATATCTCCCATGGTTCTTGCCCTGCTGACTGGTGTGGTCGCGCCCCTCCAGCAGGCAATACTTGTAAAGACCCGCCCACCCGCCCACCGTACCCGAGGCGCCGCAATATAGTTTTCTGGTCATGGATTATTGAAGATCGAGCGGCGGTGTTCCCGAGGGAGGGAGGGAAGCGCGGCTCATCCCTCAAGGCAACTCCGTCACAACGTCACATAAAAACATAAAGAAAAAAAAATATATACCGTCACTTTTTGTTAATTTTTTTCACAGTTCCACGTCACATATCTCAGGGGGTCACAGTCACATTTTTCTAATAGTTTTACTGCACACTGATCCGTCACACCGTCACACTTCGTCACTTTTATTTATCTATTTTTCCACAGTTCCCCGTCACGTATCTTAGGGGTCACGGTCACATACATTTTTCTAACAGTATTACTTCACACTGGTCCGTCACACTTCGTCACACTGGCCCGTCACACTCATATTTGTCTCACACACCTCAGTTATCGCCTCTACTTTCATTCTTCCCTGTAAAACTCCCTTCTGGTTCTCATTTCTTCAATCCCGTTAGGCATTTAGTTCCTATCTGTTTCCTGTACAGCCTATACAGTAAGAAGCAGTGGGTGGGGAGAGCCTTCTGCTTTCCTATCTTCTACTCTCACATAGTAGTTCTGGATCAGGTGGGGAGCTTTAAGTCCGATGTGACCTGAGTATCTATGTAAGAGATAGCCAATTTAGCTTAGTCGGTCCTGATACTCACTGCTGTACTGAGGAGAGATACAGGGCGCGGCAAATGAGCAGCGGGGGCAAGTCGTATATTCAATGTCGAAGCTGCAATAAACGGCAATTCGAGGCGCCGCTGTGTGACTTGTATACTACGGCTTGGGGAGAACGCCTACTTGCCTCCGGAACCAGTGCTATTTGAGAGTGAAGGAAACACGCCGGTGAAAAGGAAGAAAAGAAAAGAAAATGTATTGTAAGCGGTTTGGGGGAGTATTTCCATCGACAAGCATAGGAATTTATATCTTTGTTGATTATTTACCTCTCTCTCTCTCTCTCTCTCTCTCTCTCTCTCTCTCTCTCTCTCTCTCTAACACCTACATCCTTCCTGAGCACTCAATGACACCCATCAACTCACTAACTCACCCAGTCATCCACTCACACACACACACACACACACACACACACACACACACACACACACACACACACACACACACATATCCACCCATCCCATCTCTCCTCTGTGTGTGTGTGTGTGTGTGTGTGTGTAATGAAAGAGTGCCAATGAGTGTTATTGTTTTTCATAGGTGTGTTCTCATCTCTCACTGGCGCACGTACCTTCACTTGGGCCAATCAGCGCAACAGTTTTCCCGGCGTGAATATGTCCGAGCATCACACACACTCAAGCTGCTCGCGACTTTTGACGAATGACTGTTTTAAAAGCGACATTTAATCATGATGAGAGCAATGACAATTTATTGAATGGAACGCAAACACTCAGGGATATCCACGTTCACATCCACAGCCACGCCCACGCCCACATCCACATATTAACCCCTTCAGTACCAGGACATGTTTTCATATTCATTGTGCTTACTATTTGGTGATATAATGCAGCTTCAGAAACTTACGTGGGGTATTAGAATAGTGAAGACTGTGGCCATTAACCTTCTGACCTTCATGGACCCTTCCTTAATGTAAATAAAATCATCTATTTACGCCCAAAACTCAAGGTAAAAAATGCGTCCCAGTACTGAATGGGTTAACGCGTCCCAGTACTGAAGGGGTTAACGCGTCCCAGTACTGAAGGGGTTAACGCGTCCCAGTACTGAAGGGGTTAACGCGTCCCAGTACTGAATGGGTTAACGCGTCCCAGTACTGAATGGGTTAACGCGTCCCAGTACTGAAGGAGTTAAAAAGTACCAATATGTAGATGAATAAATAAAATACAACAATCAAATCGGAATAAAAATAATAAAAAATCATTCAGTAAATATTGAAATAGAGTAAGAAAATAAACACTAAATTAAATGAAAACAAATGTAAGAGGAAAAAAACAAAAATTAAAATAAAAACGTAGATGGAAAAATAAGTAACTAATATTGCATTAAATAAACTAAATAAGACCATTCATTATTAAATTTTTGCCAAGGAAAGAAAAAAAACTTTCTGGCTAATGAGAAAAGAGGAGGAGGAGGAGGAAGGAAGAGGAAGAGGAAGAGGAAGAGGAAGAAGAAGAGAAGGAGAAGGAGAAGGAGAAGGAGAAGAAGAAGGAGAAGAAAAAGAAGAAAAAGAAAAAGAAAAAAAAAAAGAAAAAAGAAGAAGAGGAGCAACAAGGAGTAAAAGTTTAGATCCCCTAGTTTTAGGATAAGGAGGAAGTGCACGCAGGTAGGCACGTACACACACACACACACACACACACACACACACACACACACACACACACACACACACACACACACACACACACACGAGGGGTCCTTCGCTCTTAATAAGGGACGAGGGTGGAAGATTTTACAGCGAGATGGAGGCTGAGAGGAAGAGGAGGAGGAGGAGGAGGAGGAGGAGGAGGAGGAGGACGAGGGGTGGAGGCAGGTGTGATGGGACAGGATGGCGTGGAAGACGTTAGTGTGGTGTGGATTTATGGCGACTGTGGATGAGTGGAGGCGTAACAGGTGGAGGTGGATATACGGAAGGAAATTAAGGTGAAGTGACAAAGATTAACTGGTAATGTTAAAATTTAAGGCAAAAATAATAAATGTAAGGTATGGTGTATGGTCTAAATATGAAAGAAAAAGGAAAATAAAGGAAAAAAAAGTGGTCGGGGATTTCAATATACCAATAGCAGACAAGAAGATGGTAAGGGAAGCACATAGACAGACAGACAGACAGACAGACAGACTGAAACCAGAGGAATCACGTACTCAGCCAGCCAGACATACAAACAGACCGCAAGGAGGCCACAAAGCCACACTGCCACACATACACACAGACAGTTCACAAGTAAGACACACAGACAAACAGTATCAAGACACCTCAAGGAAATTAACTATCTCATTTCCACTCATTCTGTAACTTTTTAACCTGGCAAGTTGGGTTTTTCATTTATTTTTCTTAACTAGTCTCCGTAATAAGTAATGATAATAATAATAGTAACAATAAATATTACTACTACTATTACTACTACTACTACTAATAAATACAGTAAGGAAGCAGGCTGAAAAAATATAGGAAAGATAAGTAGAATAATATCAAGGAAAACAAGGGAAAAAAACAAGCGAATGAGAAAAAAGACTTGCGAATGAGAGTATATAAAAGAAAAGAAAAAAAAAAAATGCGGATGAAAGTTGACAAAAAAAAAGGAAAAAGAAATGCGAATGAGTAGATTAAAAAAAAAAAAAAAAAAAAAAAAAAAAAAAAAAAACAAGCGTAGATAAGCCCATGCATTTATCAAATCAACAACACACAATAAACAATACACACGTTATTTAATCCAAGCAATCTAACATCAAAATCCCCACACAAACACGCCAACACACACACACACACACACACACAGACAGACAGAGCAAACAGCAGCTAATCCAAGCAATCTAACATGGAAATCCCTACACGAACACGCCAACACACCAACACAGCCAGACACACAGACACACAGACAGACAGACAGAGCAAACAGCAGCAGCCCACCACTTAACCTAGAAACCTAATGCCCACATCACATTACCACCACGTAAACACATCTATACACACACACAGACAGACGGACAGACGGACAGATCAAGCACCACCACCACCACTCTAGAATCGATCAGGACTCAGCTGCTTACACCCAAACACCCAAACACACAACCATTGCAAGTCTGGAGTCACAGGTGGCAGTTTCGCAAGTTGACGAAGAAATGAACGACTTTGCGAACAGCTGGTAAATTTGAGA
>NC_059291.1:935000-962500 GCF_017591435.1 Portunus trituberculatus
GAGAGAGAAAGATGTAACGGTGATGTGTGTGATGGGAAGGACAAGGGAAGGGAACATATGAATTGGAGAAGAGTGGCATTGATGGTCATGTCTCCCCACTCTGTCCTCCCTCTCTCTCTCTCTCTCTCTCTCTCTCTCTGTGTGTGTGTGTGTGTGTGTGTGTGTGTGTGTGTGTGTGTGTGTGTGTGTGTGTGTGTGTGTGTGTGTGTGAGTACAAAGGCTTGATTTCATATCACTGTTTTTACCAGCTCTAGACTTTGGACACTGAGGTTACTGTGGAAAAGAGGTGGAAGCTAGTGGAGGAGGTGGAGATTAGCAGTGGAGGAGGTGGAGATAAAGACAAGTAGTGGAGGAGGTGGAGATTAATAGCGTAGGAGGTGGTGATTAATAGCGGAGGAGGTGGAGATTAATAGCGGAGGAGGTGGAGATTAATAGCGGAGGAGGTGGAGATTAATAGCGCAGGAGGTGGAGATTATCAGTGGAGGAGATGAGAACTAATAGTGAAGGAGGTAGAGGCTATTAGAACAGGTGGAAGTTACAGCGGAGAACTCGGCGTGGGTGACGGGCGTGATGGAGGAGCAGCGGGCCTTCCTAATCCTTCCCTCCTCCCTCCACTCGTCCTAAACCTTCCCGCTATCCCTCTTAAACCTTCTGCTGTCCCTCCTGGATCCCGCAGCGCCATTACCTCGGCGTGCTCGGGGCATCAACACCGGGAAACGACCCACACAATGCTTAATTTTGGCAGAGAAGGAAGACAGCCGCGGTCTTTACGAGTGAGTCAACATTTTCATAATTTTTACGGATATAACGCTAAGTAACAAGACAAAGTGGGCGAGGGAGCCGTGGCGTGACACTCTTGTACACTGGAGGCTTAAAATTGCAGCGTTCGGAGCCAGTGTGGGCCGAGAAGGCGGGTGAAAGGCTGGCGTCATTCTTGAAATTGTATTCTCAAACCCTTCTGCCCTTCAGCTCCACTATTTGCAAGAGGCTTTATTTAAATTTGTATTTCTGTACCGCTTCATGAATATTAACGGTGAAACGGGAACGTGACGAGATAACGCACTGAAGGAACAAAATAAGTAAGAGATAGAGTAACTGTGACATTGTATTTCAAGGGTTTCCTTCACTCATTCAAAAACGAGGCGTGTGTTATGTTTATTTTGGACTCCTCCTCCTCCTCCTCCTCCTCCTCGTCCTCGTCATAGTCCTCGTCCTCGTCCTCCTCATCTTTTCAGTCCATTTTCCTTTGTCTATTTTTGTCTCCTCCTCCTTCTCCTTCTCCTCCTCGTCCTCGTCCTCCTTTTCCTTATCTTTGCAGTTCATTTTCCTTTGTCATTCTACTCCCCTCCAACAACTTAACCTGGCACACACACACACAGGCAACACAACGCGTCAGACTCCCCCAGCCGGCGCCACCTTCTCTCCCTTTAATTGGTTTCACGTTTTTCATGCACCAGACGGACGGACGGACGGTGATGCCCTTTATCCATGCCGCCCTAATCCTCACCCCACCGACCCATCGCCATCAGTCTTGCTTCCGGCGGCTGCAGTGGGCGGGTGGCGGGGGAGAGCGAGGTGTGTGAGTGTGGAGTGTATTCTAAAACACCATTGGCTCCACCTTTACTATTTTTCAAAGGCTCTAGTTGAAATTGCACGAGTTTTTAGGGGTGTTTTTACCGTTCCAGTAGCAGATTAACAAGATTTTTACATTATGAACATGAAAAATACTCTTGAGAACTCAGTTTGTCATGTCTGTGGCCTTGGAAAGTTGTCTTGGTGAAAGAGCGAAGCGTTTCAAAATACAGGCATGAAGGCTGAAGAAAGAGAGGCGACGAGGCAAAGTGAGGCGAGGCAAGGCGAGGAAAGGGTTCTCTGTCAGTATATCATATAAACCAATAACTTTAAAGCCTTCCCTCCAGCGCCGTCTTCCCTCCTCAGCCTTGTCTCTACGCCCACGCACAGTGCCATCCCTCCCTCATGGCGGCTGGCTCTCATACCCTATCCCTCTCCCTGCCCCACCCTCTCCCTCATGGCGGCTGGCTCTCATACCCTTCCCCTCTCCCTCCATCACTCTCTCCCTCATGGAGGCTGGATCTCATATCCTCCCCGTCTCCCTCCACCACCCTCTCCCTCATGGCGGCTGGCTCTCATACCCTCCCCCTTCTGCTCTCCCTCTCCCTCTTCCCGTCCGTGTCCCAGCTCTCGCCGCCTCGTGTTATCGTCGTGTCTCAGGGATGGACAAGACTCGAAAGCCACTCACCACACGAAGCCAAGAGAGAAAAATAGCACAATGTAAAGAATAAAGGAAAATTGGCAAACTTTACTCCCTTTTTCTGTTAGTCCTTTTACGTACCCTCTTTTTTCACTCTCCCTTGCACTCTTTCCCCGCTTTCCTCTCCACCTATCTCTCTCTCTCTCTCTCTCTCTCTCTCTCTCTCTCTCTCTCTCTCTCTCTCCTTCTGTCTCTCTTTCTCCTTCTCCTCCTCCACCTCCTCCTCACATGATGTAGATGGAATAATTCTAAAATGGCTTGAAGACAGGCTTTCTGAGAGAAAACAGCGCGTTGTTTTAAATGGTAAATTTTCAAAGTGGCGAGAAGTCTTAAGCGGGGTACCACAGGGATCTGTGCTTGGCCCGGTTCTTTTCCTTATTTATGTTAATGATATCGATGAGGGCCTCACCTGTAAAGTAAGTAAGTTTGCTGATGATACTAGAATAATGAATAAAGTAGTCACGTCGGAGGATAAAAGAAAACTACAATCAGATCTCGACCGCTTAGCCACTTGGTCAGACAAGTGGCACATGAGCTTCAATGTAGATAAATGTAAAGTGTTGCACATTGGTAGCAATAATGATCATACTAATTATTAAACGAACGGTTCCGAGCTTCTTAAGGTTGATGAGGAAAAAGACTTAGGCGTCATAATTACTTCAGACCTCAAGTCAAGTAAACACTGCACGGAAGTAGTCAAAACGGCAAACAAACTGGTTGGGTTTATCGGTAGAACTTTTCAATTTAAATCAGAAGGGGTTATTCTCACATTGTTTAATGCACTCGTCCGACCTCATCTTGAGTACTGTGTCCAGTTCTGGTCACCCCACTATAGGAAAGATATAGACAACCTGGAGAGAGTCCAAAGAAGAGTCACCAAATTGATCCCACGACTGCGAAACAAGCCTTACGAGGAGCGCTTGAGGAACTCAACTTGTTCAGTTTAGAGAAGCGGCGTATGCGAGGAGATTTGATTGAACTATTTAAAATGTTCCGGGGCTTTGATAACATAAATGTAAACAACTATCTCACCATTGACAGCTCCAACACCACTAGAAATAATGGCTACAAGATTACAGGTAAACGTTTCAGGTCAGACGAGGCAAAACATTATTTCTTCAATAGAATTGTAAATGTCTGGAACTCTCTCCCAGCACATGTTGTCCGTAGCAATACGATAGAAACTTTTAAAAAAAGGTTGGACATTCACTTCACATTAACCCCTCAAATGACGTACTTTGCGCCTTCATAAGATATCCTTTTTTGTTTGTAGTTACTGTACTAGATAGTGTCACTTCTCCTTCAATCTTTCCTATCACATCTTTGACTTTCTCTCCCTGTGGCCTCTTTTCTTCTTCCTTGAACCCTGATGTCCTTCAGCCTCTAACTTATAGCATCTGTAGTGGTAGCATAGGCACACAGACAGCCTCGTTAGGCCCAGTAGGGCTGTTGCTGTCTGTTCCTTCCTTTGTATTCCTTTGTATTCCTCCTCCTCCTCTTCGAAGCTCTGTTCCCCAAGTGGCGGCGCGTGACGGAGGAGAACTGCATGTGAAGGGGGAGAGAGAGAGAGAGAGAGAGAGAGAGAGAGAGAGAGAGAGAGAGAGAGAGAGAGAGAGAGAGAGAGAGAGAGAGAGAGAGAGAGAGAGAGAGAGAGAGAGAGAGAGAGAGAGAGAGAGAGAGGGGAGGCGGGAGAAGGTATGGGGAGAATAGGGAAGAAGGGTGAGGAAGGACAACACGTGATCAACATGTTTGATTTAATATTGAAGCAAGACAGGAGGAGGAGTGTGTGTGTGTGTGTGTGTGTGTGTGTGTGTGTGTGTGTGTGTGTGTGTGTGTGTGTGTGTTACAAGGCATGGTGGTTGTGGTGGTGGTGGTGGTGGTGGTGGAAGTTGAGGAGTAGGCAGACATAAAAAATATATATACAAAACGAATTAAACTCTTAAAAAAAGAATATTAAGAACATGAAAAACAAAACAAAAACAATTTACAAACAGCAAAAACAATAAAAACAACGACCTGTACACACTAAACACACACACACTCACACACACACACACACACACACACACACACACACACACACACACACACACACACACACACACACAACTCACGAAGCTATTACGTCAACACTTATGAGGATAGATGGAAATGAACCAGAGACAAAGAGAGGACACACACACACACACACACACACACACACACACACACACACACACACACACACACACACACACACACACACACACACGAACCATGACGGGAGCAGCGCATTTCACAAACACTGCACTGCGCTTTCTTGCGGCAACCAACTGTATTCACATCCCACACACCTGCCTGCCAATCACCGCCTGTGAACACCTGCCTCGACACTTCCCGGAGGAGGAGGAGGAGGAGGAGGAGGAGGAGGAGGGCTGTAAAAAGGAAAGACACGGAGATAAATGGTAGTAAAAATATTGCGATAAAATCTGTTGGTCTGAGAGAGAGAGAGAGAGAGAGAGAGAGAGAGAGAGAGAGAGAGAGAGAGAGAGAGAGAGAGAGAGAGAGAGAGAGAGAGAGAGAGAGAGAGAGAGAGAGAGAAAGTACGGAAAAAATATACGTGTGGAGAATGAAGACGAGGAATATTTACTTCAATTCCTGCGTCACCGAGGGAGGAGGAGGAGGAGGAGGAGGAGGAGGAGGAGGAGGAGGAGGAGGAGGAGGAGGAGGAGGAGGAGGAGAAAAAGAGAAAAAAAAGGAAGGAAACATTTATCACGAAACAGAAAAAAAAAAAAAAAAAAAAAAAAAAAACAGAACCATGAATGTCAGCAAAAATAAGGACCACAGAAAAATCGGCTTGAGAGATGAATAAAGACAGAGGAAAGAATTAAAACGAAAATAAACACAGGAAAAACAAAACAACAACAACAACAACAACAACAACAACAACAACATATAAACAAAATACTCAATACATTTTACAGGGAGAAATACATATGATAGTAATGAATTAAAAGTAAATGTACGGAAAAAACGAAAAGAAATATGTGAGTTATCTTTTGTCAGGGAATCAGGAAACGACTTAATGAAAAAAAAAAAAAAAAATGGAGAAGAGAAAAATGTGTGAGGGAAGAATAGGAAGTGCAAGTTTAATTAATTATGAAACGATGATTGGGAACTGAATAGCGGTAGGAGTTAATTAGCGTGTGACTCAAGGGAACGGGAAGATTGACTGAAGAGAACGGGAAGGGGAAGAGAAAATGTAGCAGAGAAGAGATAAGAAAATAGAGAAAATGTAGCAGAGGGGAGATAAGAAAGAGAAAATGTAGCAGAGGGGAGATAAGAAATAGAGAAAATGTAGCAGAGGGGAGATAAGAAATAGAGAAAATGTAGCAGAGATAAGAAAATAAAGAAAAGATGTGACACAGAAAAGATTAAGAAATAAAGAAAAATAAAAACAAATAAGTCGAAGGAAAAAAGAAAAAATAATGAAAGGAGGGGAAAATCTTTGTTACAGGAAAGATTTTGTGGGGAAAAAACTAAAGATACTTTGAAGATGAAAGCAAAAGATAAAAAAAAATAATAACTAAGAGAAAGAAAATTGGAAAAAAAAGAAAAAAAACAACAATCGGTTTAAGTAATAATTCAAAACACCAAATAAAAAATAAAGTGAAATAATCAAATAAATGAATAAAGCGTCCAATCACGTGACCTTGAAAAACATCTAACATTAATTTAACTTAGGCCTAAAAAAAAGTTAAAAATAAAAGTAGAGAAACAGAAAAAGAAACTAAATAATAAATAAACAAATAAATAAATAAATAGATGAATAAAACTAAAAAAAAAAAAACCAGCAAATAAAAATAAGTTTCTTAGCGGCGGGAAGACACGTGTTGCATTCTCTCTCTCTCTCTCTCTCTCTCTCTCTCTCTCTCTCTCTCTCTCTCTCTCTCTCTCTCTCTCTCGCGTTTGCTTTCTCTCGCTCGTTTGCTTTCTCTCGCTCTTGCTCGCTTGCTCTCTCTCTCTCTCCCTCTCTAGCTCTTCTCACTGGCTTGCTCTCTCGCTCTCTCTCTCTCTCTCTCTCTCTCTCTCTCTCTCTCTCTCTCTCTCTCTCTCTCTCTCTCTCTCTCTCTCTCTCTCGTCCCGTCCCCTTCCCGCCCACAGCGTCCACTCGTGTTTAATGAAGTAACTTGTCCACTAACTCAGTCAGCTCTCCGCTCAAGAATCACGGGAATGTCGCCAGTGTGCAAGTTTGTTTTGTTTACTCTTGTTACTGGTGGAGGAAAGCTGGCCAAGGAAGGAAGGAAGGGAAGAAGGGAAGATAGAAGGAAGGATTGATGGAAGGAAGGGTGGCAGCTAAACGTCTTTCTCTTCCTCTCCTTTTTTTTTTCTTCTCTTCTCTGTTTTCTATATTGCGTTTATTTTAGAGAGGATGGAAGGATGGAGGAAAGGAAAGGAAAGGTGACAACTAAACGTCTTCTTCTTCTTTCTTTCTTCTCTATTTTGTTTTCTATATTGTTTTTACTTTTCTTGTTTTCCATTGTCATCATATTTTTTTCTATTTTCTATTTTATATTTTGTTATTCTTTGTCTCTTTCTTCTTTCCTTGTCGTTGTTTCTTGCTTTCTATTTCTTTCGTTGTTTTCTCTAACTGGTTCTTGATGTTCTCTTTTTCAGCTTGTCTATCTCTTTTGTTTCCTATTTTCTATACTCCTTTTCTTCTTTTTTCCACTTCCCATTAGTCTGACTTCCTGCTTTCTATTTTTGCTTCTCCATTTCCTCGTCCTTTTTTTTTTTATTTCTCCTCCCTACTCATCACCTTTCCTTCACTTCATCGTCTTCAAGCACCTCTTTTTCTTATCTTTTCTATCTGAGCCTTTTACTGATTTTCCTCCCTTCACTTCCCGGTGGCAGCTTTTACTCCCATCACCATCTACCCTATTCCTCTTCACCCTATTCCTCATCCTTCCCTTTAAACCTTCCATCTCCTCTTCCTCTTTCTTTCTCTAACTCTCCCCTTCATATCTATTTCCGTGTCTTTTACTAAGCTTTTTTTTTCTCTCTTTTTCTCTCCCTCCAAGACTTTTATATCCGAAGGCCAGTCTCTTATTCATGCTCCCCTCCCTTACCCACTAAAAGAAAAGGAGATGGAAAGAAAGAGAGGAAAAGAGCGCCAGCAGTCGTCATAGTCCACTCAGGTGTTTCTCACGCGTTCAAACTCTCACCTGTTTGTTTCCACCATGTGTGAACCGGGAGCTGAAATCATTGAGTTGAAATACGTGATAGAATAAGGGAACGTAAGTAACGATAAGGCGATAAGATAAAAGTGTGTGTGTGTGTGTGTGTGTGTGAGAGAGAGAGAGAGAGAGAGAGAGAGAGAGAGAGAGAGAGAGAGAGAGAGAGAGAGAGAGAGAGAGAGAGAGAGAGAGAAACGCAGCGACTAAAACGTGGTCATGGCTAGAAATTAAGTAAGGTGTTGTGCATTCACTTCCATTTGCTGTTTGCTATGTCTCAGTCACTAGTTCCCTTCACACACCGACAATCTCCTTACGACATTGAATACCCAACACTTTCATTGCAGCATCGAGAACACTTTCACTGCAGCATCAAGAGAAATGTGTTTAGTCTTTACAAGCACACGCGGGAAAATTGGCGAGGAAAAGAATGTATTTAGAATGTTTTTTGTAATTTCCTCCCAGTTCAAATATTGGAGGAAGAAAAGTAGATGGAAGAGAATGAGGAAGAGGGAGAGGAAGAGAAAGAGGAGGAAGCATAAAGAAGACGAAGAAGAAAAGAAGATGGAAGAAGAGGAGGAGGAAGAAGGAGAGAAAGAGAAAGAGAGGAGGAAGCAGAAAAAAGACGAATAGATAATAAAGAGAGAGGAGAGAGGAGGAGTAAAGAGATAGAAAAAAATGGAGACAAGAACGAGAAAAGGAGCAAGGAGGATTACGCAAGGCCCTCGGCAAGTGTGGGGCTGAAGACATGGCCGTGGAAGCGGAGTAGGTCACAAGACTCACGCCACAGTCCAGCGTACACTGACGAGGCGGTGACGCAACAATGGCAGATACACAGAAACGCCAAGCTCTCTTATGACTGTTTTCAAAGCACACAGAAATGATTAGCCAGTTTCCTCAAGACCGTTTCTTCTGTTAACCCCTTCAGTAATGGGACGCATTTTTACCTTGAGCTTTGGATATGATTAGAAGGTTTTATTTGCATTAGGAAGGGTCTATGGAGATAAAAAAAAAAGAATTACAGGGCAGTCTTCACTATTCTAATTCCGCCCACATAAGTTTCTGAAGCTATATAAAATTGCCAAATAGTATGCAGAATGAATATAAAGACGCGTCATGGTACTGAAGGGGTTAATAATGTATAAATCTTGCTAATCCATCACTAGAACCATAAAAAAAACACCCTTAAAATTCAGTATGACTTCCACTAGAGGCTGAGACAGAATTACAGCGTACGTGTTTCAGATTACGAGCCAATAGAGAGAAATAATTCGCAACAATGTCATAGTAAAGTAAAAGATAAAAGATGAAAGCGTGTGGAGTGGAGTAAAGGAATAAAGTCAGGTACAATCCTCTTAATTAGCGTGAGTTGACCGAGATCGTGACGCCGCTTCAGGAGTCACGCTTATCCTGTTATCTTTCAGGGACACGAGTTTCCAGGGTCGATGGCGGCTGCGGCGGTGGTGGTGGTGGTGGTGGCGGTGGTGGTGGTGGTGACGGTGGTGGTGTAGAAGGGAAATCTGACCACCGATATTAAGTCAATAATTTAATTTGGTCTTTCCCAGGGACGCAGACTATCTTGTACACACACACACACACACACACACACACACATCTACCTACTTATTTACGTACAAATAATACAAACACTCCATATACTACGAAAAAATTCAATTGATACAAAATATAATCCATACCTTCAGGAGCCGCTCTCTCTCTCTCTCTCTCTCTCTCTCACTCCCGCCGTTTACCGTTGGCTGCCTCCTCGCTTCCCGCCCGCCACGTCAACGCCACCCACACACTAACCACTCTTGCACTGGAACACACAACGTTTATGACACACGAACGACATAAACACGTCTAGGAACAGTTTGCTTTTGATGTATTAAATGGAACACGAGCCAGGAACAAGAAAAAAGAGGAGAAAATATGGGTTTTGTTGAAATGTTTGTGAGCAGCGGACCTCCACCACCACTCGCTCTGCTCTATTGCCACCCTGCCTCCCGTTTTCTGTTTTGAGGTTCAGTGACCGTGCCGTTAGTATGATAGGAGATACACTCTTGAAAACTGGACTTATCATTCTCTCCCTTCAGTATTGGAACGCATTTTTCACCATGTGTTTTCAGTACGATTGAACGATTTTATTGACATTAGGAAGAGTGTATGGAGTTCAGAAGATTAATGGCCAGAGTCTTCACTACTTTAATCCCACACATAAGTATCTGAAGCTGTATAAAATCACCAAATAGTAAGCAGAATAGATATGAAAATGCGTCATGGTACTGAAGTAGTTAAGAAAATAGTCATAGTGGTCATAGTGAAAGAGCGAAGCGTTTATGAATAATGAGACTTCTCCAATGCTCAAAAGATTGACTAAATTAACTTCCATTGATACAAAACAGCTGCGATTCAAACCATGCTTACTTTTTATGCTAGTGATGAATGCAGCGGTGTTATGGGGTAACTCTACGATATATTGGTTAGTGTATTTCAAGGTCTTTGAATGAATCTTGCATCTGGCAGCCCAGTAAAGTGCCTCGAATCCGCTTTGGTGTTTCGTCTCGTTGCTTCGTGTCTGTCTTCTTCTTCTTCTTCTTCTCTTTCTTCGTCTCCTTCTCCTCCCCCCCCTCCTTCTTTGCCTCCTTCCTGACTATCCTCTTTCCTTTTCCTGTTTTTATATTGTATCATTCCTTTCTTTTAAATTTTCTTCTTTGTTGTTGTTGTTGTTGTTGTTGTTATCTTCATTTTGCACTCCCTCTCCTCTTCTTTTACTTCCTTAGTTCTCCTTCACTCCTCCCTCCTCTATGTTTCCTACTCTTTTCCCTCCTCCATCTAATTTCTTCCTCCTCCTCCTCCTCCTCCTCCTCCTCTGAAACGCTGCACTTTAAGATAAGTGAAAACATGATAAACAGAAGTATAATTTTGTTTCGTTTAAAGTGTGTGTGTGTGAGTGTGTTATCTTTTCCCTGACAAAGCAATCAAATGAAGCTGCATTCTGAACAAAGTGAAGCCTTGGAGTGCCGCTCACAATGGTTCACTCACATTATCTCATTACCAACGAGCCGAATTGATTCCCGCCACTGATGAAAAGTGAAACGAAAAAAAATTAACTCACTTTTAACGATATCTTTTTGTCTCCTTTCTTTATTATCTCGTTAAGTGTGATTCAAATCTTCTTCATTTAAAATCGAATGAGGGATGGTAAAAAAAAAAAAATCGCTTGCCCCCTCTCTCTCTCTCTCTCTCTCTCTCTCTCTCTCTCTCTCTCTCTCTCTCTCTCTCTCTCTCTCTCATGTAGTCTTAAATTTAGAAGCATTATTTCCACCACCACTATCACAATCACCACCACCACCACCATCACCAGCACTTCTACCACCACTACTAATAACAACCTAACTATCACAACAGCCACAACCCCAACACCACCACCACCACCACCACAACCAGCACTTCTACCACCACTACTAATAATTGAACCACTTTCACGACAACCACAACAACCACCACTACCACTACTATCACCACCCTCATCTCCTCAAAACACTAAATAACATGCCTGCCCCAACAAACATCTTTCCCCCACACATCCACCACTACCTCTCTTATTACCTTCAAGAGGCGAACCAGGCAAGCAGCAGGAGCAGTGGGCGGCAAACACAGCCACCTCGGGGGACGTATCTTAATGAGCGCAAGGGGAAGCAAACACGGGCAGACCACAGGCAAAAACACGGAGGAATGAAGAATGGTGCAAGGACAGGGAGTGGCGGTGAAAAGAGAATTTATTAGATGGGGGAAGATTGGGTTATGTAGGTGTGGTTAAAGGAGAGAAGTATTGTTTTTGGTGATTATTAGCTAGTACTGTTATTCTTGTTCTTGCTGCTTTTTAGATTTTTTTTTTTATTGCTATTATTACTCTTACAATTAGTATTATTTCTATCTTTTTCTTCTCGTCATCTTCTTCCTGTTCTTCTCCTTTTTCGTACTACTCCTACTTCTACTACTACTACTATTATTACTACTACTACTACTACTACTACTACTACTACTACTACTATCTCTTCCTTTTCCTTCTCTTCTTCATGTCTCTCTTCCCTTTTCCACTACTACTGCAACAACAACAAAACCACCACCACCACCACCACCACAACAACAACTACTACTACTACTACTGCTACTACTATTACCATCACCACGACTTTCCCACAAAATGATATACAACTCCTCCCCACGTTTATTCACCTACCATAAAACGGCCAGCATGCATAGAGGGCCACTAGCCGCAACCCTGCTGGCGCTAATAATGGTGGGGATCAAACCATGCTAATTTTACCGCGTGCTTCAAATCTGCATGCAAAATCTCGCTTAGCATTCCAAAACACTAAAACATCATTAATTCAAACACAAGCACTTCTGGCTAACGTTAATACCACTCTGTTCTACTACTACTATTACTACTACTACTACTACTACTACTACTACTACTACTACTACATCTACTGCTGTTGCCTTCACTGTTCATCATAATTTCAATGTGTGTGTGAGAGAGAGAGAGAGAGAGAGAGAGAGAGAGAGAGAGAGAGAGAGAGAGAGAGAGAGAGAGAGAGAGATCCACACTCTCTCCTCATTAATCAACAGGAAGAGGAACAAGAAAAAAAATGTTTGACACGCAAAAAAAAAAAAAAAATTGGAGACGAAGGAAGATAAAACAGAAAAAAAGAAAAGAAAAAAGAGAAAAAAAACCAAAAAGTTCACACAATTCCGGCGACGCAGATGAGATAATGGTTGTTGAGGCGCCTCTCTCTCTCTCTCTCTCTCTCTCTCTCTCTCTCTCTGAACAAAGGTATCTGAAGCACAATGGACAGAATAATTATCTTCTATGTCATCTGTTTACTAAAAGTCTTTGTCTTGCAGCTGAGGACACGAGTATTAGGATGTCTCTCTCTCTCTCTCTCTCTCTCTCTCTCTCTCTCTTGCTCTTATTCCACCTTCTTTCATTACTTTATCCATTTCTTCTTCTCCCTGCCTTTCTCCCCTTTCTATTCTCTCTCTCTCTCTCTCTCTCTCTCTCTCTTGCTCTTATTTCACCTTCTTTCATTATTTTATCCATTTCTTCTTCTTCTCCCTGCCTCTCTTTCCTTTTATTCCCTCCTTTTGTTTCCTTTTCTTTTCTTTTCCTTTTACTCTTTCTACTTATTCCCTTTTTATTCCATCCACTTAATTATTCAGTCATTCGTATGTATTTTATCTTTTTACTTTTCATTCTCCTTTTCTTCATCTTCCTCTTTCCTTTTTATCTCTTCCTTTCTGTGTGTTTCCTCTTTTCCTCTACTTTCCTCTTTCTTTTTCTGTGTTGTATCTTTTCTCCTTCTTTTCCTTCCATTTCCCTTATTCCTTCCACTTTGTCCATCTGTTTTCCATCTCGTGATATTCATTTAACTTCCGTTTCTATCCATCCATCAAATATTCATTCCTATTCTCTCTCTCTCTCTCTCTCTCTCTCTGTTATTCAAAGCTCGCGTGCATTTTTCAATTTTAGCCTCAAACCTAACTATAACCCATTCGAATATATGTGGCAATGTATACCCAGCTCTCTCTCTCTCTCTCTCTCTCTCTCTGCGCCGTAAAAGGCAGGCGGGCGATCCGGGGACTTAGCGAAGCAACCACAGCCTCTGAGTCACGCGAATTGGTAACATTGTGGGCTTAAGGGATTGCGCGGGGCAGGCTGATGGGGAGAAAGGCTGCATGGGGATTTCAGACTGGGAACACACACTGGGGGGGGAGGAACACTGGGGGAGAACGGAGGAGTGAACACTGGGGAGGCTGCAGGGGATTTCAGACTGGGAACACACACTGGGGGAGAAACACTGTGGGAGGACAGCGGAGGAGTGAACACTGGGGAGGAAGAGACATTAGGGAAGAGAACTGGGGAGAAAACATTTAAAAAGATCGATTTTTTTAACTACATTGGGAGAGAAGACTTGAGGAGAAATACTAGGACCCCAAAGGCAGGCAGGGAAAAATGGTAAAGTTATAAGGGTTCCAAAGGTAGGCAGGGGAGGAAAAAAGGTGATGAGGTGTGGTAAGACTGTGATAGGGCTGTGGCGGGGCTGTGGTGGGGGCTGTGGTGAGGCAGTGGCGATAAGATTATAAGGATAAGTTAGGTAACAATGGGAAGAAAAGGAGAAGGATTGAGAAGATGATGAAGAAGATAGATGAAGACACGATATATAAGAAGAGGATATCGTTGAAGAGAAGGAAGATAAAAGATAGGGAGGGGAGGGATGGAAAGACAAGGAAGGGAGTAGAAAGATAAGGGGTTAAGGATTGAGAGAAAGGGAAGGGAAAGGAACGGAAGGGGAGGAAAGGGAGGAGAAAAGAAAGGAAGGGAAGAGAAAAGAAGGGAAGGAAAGGGAAAGGAAGGGATTGAGAGGTAAGGAAAAGAAGGGAAGAGAATGAAAGGAAGGGAAGGGAAGGGAAGGGAAGGGAAGGAAAAGGAAGAGAAGGGAAAAGATAGGAAGAAAAGGGCAAAGAAAGGAAGGGAAGGGAAGGAAGGAAGATAAGGTGCAGGGATTGAGAGGAAAGGAAAAGAAGGGAAGAGAGAGAGAGAGAGAGAGAGAGAGAGAGAGAGAGAGAGAGAGAGAGAGAGAGAGACGATACACAAATCTCTTCACTCTTCACACACACACACACACACACACACACACACACACCTGGAATCGATAAACTTGAAAAGAAAAAAAAAATACAATACAAATACATTATATGAGTTGTACCTCTCTCTCTCTCTCTCTCTCTCTCTCTCTCTCTCCCCTTCTACACCTTTCCCATTTCCTCATACCTAACTCTCCCTCTCCCCCCTTCCCATTCTCCTAGTCCTCCACCTCTTCCTTTCCTCTCCCCTCCAAACCCTCCTCCCCCCCCCCACTTCCCCTTCAATTGTGTCCGGGAGTCTGGGCGCCATTAATGATTAAACGAAGCTTCGAACTACCACAAGGACGGTTCCCTATTGTTCCGAAGCCTCTGTGTTGTTGTTGTTGTTGTTGTTGTTGTTGTTGTTGTTGTGGTGGTGGTGGTGGTGTTGGTGGAGGTTCGTTTCTTTTTCATTTTGGTTGTAGTTGTTGTAAAGTAGTAGTAGTAGTAGTAGTAGTAGTAGTAGTAGTAGTAGTAGTAGTAGTAGTAGTAGTAGTAGTAGTAGTAATAATAATAGTAGTAGTAGTAGTAGTAGTAGTAGTAGCAGTAGTAGTAGTAGTAGTAGTAGTAGTAGTAGTAGTAGTAGTAGTAGAAATATACAGATACATATAGGAAGGAAGGATGGTGGAAAAAAATGAAAAATGAGGAAAAAATAAAAGAAAAAAACTAGAGGGAAGAAATAAGAAATAAGAATACAACAGAGAGAAAAGAAGAAAAGAAAAGACGAAAGAAGAGAAAAATAAAGTGAAATTTACAAAAAAAGATGCACAAAAGGAAAATCAGAGAGAGAGAGAGAGAGAGAGAGAGAGAGAGAGAGAGAGAGAGAGAGAGAGAGAAAGAGAGAGAGAAGAAGAAGAAGGAGGGAGAAAAAAAACAACAGCAAGAGCAAGAAGAGAAAGAACATTACAAAGGGGAGAAAAAAAAATCCAAGGAAATGAGAACAAGAAAGGAAAAAAAAAGACAACAGGAAGAAAAAGAAAATGAAGAACGATGATGAAGAGGAAGAAAAAAAAAGAAAATTACTGAGATTAAGAGAAAGAGAACAAGAAATGATGAAAAAAGCGAAAAAAAGTTAAAAAAAAGCAAAAAAGTGAGCAAGAAATTCCAACCACGAACACAGAGAGAGAAAGAAAAAAAAGCAATGAAGGAAAAAAAAGAAAGAAAGAAAATAGATGAAGGAGAAAAGACTTAAAGAAAAAAAGAAATTAACAAAGATAAGGAAGAAAGAAAGAAAGAGGAGGAGTAGGAAAAGTAAGAATAAGAGATAGAAGAGGAAGACGAGATAAGGAAAAAAAGTAGGGGGAGGAGGAGGAGGAGGAGGAGGAGGAGTAAGAATATGGAGTAGAAAAGGAAGACGAGACAAGGAAAAAAAAAAGTAAGGAGAAGAGGAGGAGGAGGAGGAGGAGGAGGAGGAGGAGGAGGAGGAGGAGGAGGAGGAGGAGGAGGAAGAGGAAAAGGAAAAGGAAAAGAAGGAGAAGGAGGAGGAAGAGGAAGAGGAAGAGGAAGAGGAATAGGAAGAGGAAGAGGAAGAGAAGGAGGAGGAGGAGGAGGAGGAGGAAGAGGAGATAAATGGTTGAGGAAATAAATGGTCGTTAATAATAAAGAAATAAAAACAAACAATAGAATACCACGCAACATTTTCTCTCCATCCATGTCTGACACAATATTAAATGAGATGCGCTTATCACTTCCTTGCTTCTACATTTCCTTCGTTTTTTTTTCCTCTATTTTATTTGCACCCAGATAAGGAAAAGTAACACTGATTGCAGCCAGACCCAGACCACACTCCTTAGCATTTCGTCGTCTGATCTCCTGCACTTAACTGTCTGTCTTTAGGTAGTGGGCGGGACTTGTGGGAAGGGAACTTACTAGATAAAAAGAATATTGTTGATGATATAAACAGCATATCAAGAACACCAGATTAACTCTCTCCTTTAACGCGATGTAGAGCGAAATTTTGCGGATGTTTTCATGTTTGCATTGGGAGACTTACTAGATGAAAAAGAATATTGTTGATAGAAAACAGCATATCAAGAACACCAGACTAACTCTCTCCTTTAACGCGATGTAGAGCGAGATTTTGCGGATGTTTTCATGTTTGCATTGGGAGACTTACTAGGTGAAAAAGAATATTGTTGATAGAAAACAGCATATCAAGAACACCAGACTAACTCTCTCCTTTAACGCGATGTAGAGCGAGATTTTGAGGATGTTTTCATGTTTGCAGTGGGAGACTTGCTAGATAAAAAATATTAGATAAAAAATATTATTGACGATATAAAACAGCATATTAACTCTCAGATTAACCCCAGATTAACTCTCTCCTTTAACGCGATGTAGAACGAGATTTTGAGGATCTTTTCATGTTCGCAGTGATAGTTTGAGAAGGAGTCTGCATCATTAATGGGGAGGAGTACCATAAGATGAGGTAATGGAAGAGGGTGATTCAGGGAAGTATTGTGAAGTTTTTGGGGATGTTTTATGTCATTCTAGAGTGATTTTTAAAGGACAACAATTTTATCCACGGAAATCACACTAATAATCTTTGCTGTCTTTCAAAACAGTGCTGATGATGCAACAAGGCGTCTAAAAATAGGGAAAAGAATACAAATTTTCACGGTGTATGCCTCACAAGTATGTTTTCTTTCCCAGGAGAAAAACTAAAGGAAACGCATCGATTGGAATAGAAAAAGAAACATTTGAGGGATTTAATGCAAAAAAATAATTTCTCGCAAAAAAGTAAAAGAATAATGTGTGTGATAGAATAAAGAATCTCTTGCTTTTATTTACCAAGTTCAAATACTGAAAGAAAAATCATTAAAGCATTCTAAAAGTCAAAAGTATATATGCCACTTTTCCAGCACAGCATGTTAAGCAATGAAAAAATGAGATGAAAGTATTGACAACATTTTCAGCTTCCCTTTTATGCGCACAAGTAAATACAATGTTTTATAACTACATATAAAAAAAAAAAGATGAATCAAAACACTAGTTATCACTGAATTTTTTTTTCGTAAGCGTAACACACACACACACACACACACACACACACACACACGCACACACACGTAGAGTTTACAGCTTTTCCCATTTATAAATATTGTCACTATTTTGTAATGTGCCTTGAAAAATATTCAGTAAAACATCAAATATGAAAAAAAGAGTTGCGAGAAAGATTTGAGAAGCTTTAGAAAAAAAAAATGTAGCAAACGATAACAATATTTTACCATGAATTTTGGGTATGATTGGAAAATTTTAGATTAGGAAGGGTCTATGGAGGTCAGAAGATTAATGGGGAGAAACTTCACTATTCTAATCCCTCACATGAGTTTCTGAGGCTGTATAAAATCACTAAATGGTAAGCGGAATGGATATGAAAAACGCGTCTTGGTGCTGCAGGGGTTAAGGTATTGTAGGATATCGAACGAGCAAGCATCAGGCGGCTACACGCTTTACTTGTGTCACCCATGAAAGGAAGACGTTTTCTTACTCCGGAGAAGACAGTTTCTTTCTACAATGTGAAGGGAGACTGCTGGAGATTACTACGACCTGGTTTCTGCTACCACCACCACCATCACCATAACATCAACAACAACAACAACAACAACAACAATGACTACTTCTACTGCTGCTACTACTACTACTACTACTACTACTACTACTACTATTTTATAATTTTGTACACATTGCTATGAAAGATGGACGATGATGATGATGATGATGATGAGGATGATGAGGAGGAGGAGGAGGAAGACGGATGAAGAAGATGAGGGTGATGATGATGATGACGAAGAGAAGGATGAAGATTATGATGATGATGATGATGAGGAGAAGGAGAAGGAGAAGGAGAAGGAGAAGGAGAAGGAGGAGAAGGAGAAGGAGGAGGAGGAGGAGGAGGAGAGGGAGCAGGACAGCAGAAAAGAGCAAGGAAAAACAAACACCAACAGACCAGCTACTTATAACAACAGGGAACGAACAACCTCAGCGCCTTATGACCCTAGTGCTGTGACGCCATGAAGCCAACCATTGATCCAATCTGCCAACCAATAAAAAAAAACTAACCAAACAAATGAGAAAAATGAAACACAAAGTAATGAAAACAGAACAAAGACACAAAAAATACCACTAAATGAATGGAGAAGCAAAATTATGAAGAAGTCAAAACAGTGATAAAAAAAAAAACAGAAGTGAAAGGAAGAGTGACAAAACAAAAGGAAAACAAAAAATGGTCAACTCAACGAAAAGACTAAAAAAGAAACACCGAAAAACAATGAAAAAAACCCATTAAATACGAGTAAATAATTGAAAAAAAAAACAGGAGTGAAAGGAAGAGTGACAAAACAAAAGGAAAAGTAAAAAATTGTCAACCCAACGAAAATACTAAAAAAAACACCGAAAAACAATGAAAATAGAAAAAGAAAGATGAAATACGAGTAAATAAACTGAAAAAAAAAGAAAAAAAAAACAGAAGTGAAAGGAAGAGTGACAAAACAAAAGGAAAACAAAAAATGGTCAACTCAACGAAAAGACTAAAAAAAAAAACACCGAAAAACTGAAAAAAAATTAAATACGAGTAAATAATTGAAAAAAAAAAACAGGATTGACAGGAAGAGTGACAGGAAAAAATGGAGAAAAAAATTGTCAACTCAACGAAAAGACTATAAAAAAAAAACACCGAAAAACAATGAAAAAAAACCAGATTAAATACGAGTAAATAATTGGAAAAAAAAAAACAGGATTGACAGGAAGAGTGACAGGAAAAAATGGAGAAAAAAATTGTCAACCCAGCAAAGACTAAAAGAACACCAAAACACGATGAAATAATAAAAAAAAAAAAAATCAAATGAAATAAGAGTGAATGAATTAAAAAGAAAAAAAAACAGTGATGACAGGAAGGGTGACAGGAAAAAAAAAAAATGGAGAAAAACTTATCAACCCAGCAAGAAAACAACAAAAACACCAAAACACAATAAAAATGAATAAAAAAAAAAAATAGATGAAATACGAATGAATGAATGAATGAATGAAGAAGGAAAGTTATGAAGTAAGTTAAGACTGACAAAAACAAAACAAAAGGATGACAGGAAGGGGGACAAGAAAAAAGGGAGAAAAATTTGTCAAACCAGCATAAAAAAAAAAAAAAAAAAAAAAAAAAAAATGAACGGAAAAACAAAATTCTGAAATAAATAAATAGACAAAGAGAAACAACAACCCAGCAAAAAAAAAAAAACAAACAAAATACCAAAACAAAATGAAAAAACCACGAAATACGAATAAATAAACGGAAAATCAAAATCAATGATATAAATAAACAGACTAACAGACACAAAACAAAGTGAAGACAGGCAGAGTGACATAGAAAAGAGAAAAGAAAAGAGAGAAAAGGAAATAGAACAAGTGGACAATAATCAGCGGCCAGTGGAGCATGACAGCGTATCTATTAGCGTGACATGGAGCGTGAAAACACAATTATGAGGCAGAGTGGAGCACAAAACAGAGGATGCTTGGCCAATTAGGAACACAAAGGCATAATAAATACACTATACATTGTCAGGGAAACAGTGGCCACGGAGAGCTCTGCAACATTCAACTTGTATTCATTTTTTTCTCCTGAACACTCGAGCATTTTGAAGATTATGGCAACAGAGAGAGAGAGAGAGAGAGAGAGAGAGAGGGGCAGCCGTGATACAGTGGAACCATGCGTCCTTTGGGGTCCGAGGGGTCTCCAAGCGCACGGGTTCGAATACTGTCCTGTCCGAGTGTAGGTTGGGCTTCCTCACTCGGGGCAACGGTTTCCTAGCGGGTGGGCTTTGAGATAGGAGATATCCCAGAAAAGTATCCCCTTTAGCCCAGAAATTCCCGTGAAAAATCCCACATGGAAAACTAACCTCCATGTTGTGTTGGATTTAGATTTTAAAAAAGGTTATAGAAAGAATAGTGAGGTCGGCGCAAACAGACACTCAGAAGCAAAGTATAGAGCATTTATTCACTGGTCTGGAAATTCAGCCAGGCAGTTTCTCTGTCGTGTTATTTGAATGCAGTGTAATATACTTATGATTCCTGACAAAAGCTGGATTTCATGAGGCCGTTATATATCTCGATGTAGTGTTCTCTCTCTCTCTCTCTCTCTCTCTCTCTCTCTCTCTCTCTCTTCAAACAACGGGTCTGTCACCTCTATTTAGAGTCTTGAGCACCGCCACCAGGTCTCCATTTCATCTCCTCCTCTCTTAGTCAATAGCGAGAGGAAAGTTTCGGGGTGAGAAGAAGAAACACAAAGAAACATGAAGGAAGGACAATTAAGTAAAAGTTCGGTAGAAGAAGTAGGAGGAGGAGGAGGAGGAGGAGGAGGAGGAGGAGGAGGAGGAGGAGGAGGAGGAGGAGGAGGAGGAGGAGGGGGAGGATAAAGGCTAATTCACACGTGCAAAATATGAATAAATTAATGAAAATGAAGATCGGAGTTGTGAAGGAGTAAGGAGAGAAGAAGGTTGTTGTTGTTGTTGTTGTTGTTGTTGTTGTTGTTGTTGTTGGTGGTGGTGGTGGTGGTGGTTTGTAGGTTGGATTACAGGTAAGTGAGGAGAGAGCAGGTGTGCATGTAAATCTAATTAGGAAGGTTACTGGTGGCTATAATAATAATAATAATAATAATAATAATAATAATAATAATAATAATAATAATAATAATAATAATAATAGTAATAATAATAATAATAATAAATAATAAAAACAATAACAATGAATGGACTACACTACTATAGCTAACTATCTTTACTTTCTCTCTCTCTCTCTCTCTCTCTCTCTCTCTCTCTCTCTCTCTCTCTCTCTCTCTCTCTCTCACTATAAAGTTAGGCAATGATGGCTCTTCCGTCACACTGTACACATTCATCTCCATATAATTGAATCTTGAATGACTCTCTCTCTCTCTCTCTCTCTCTCTCTCTCTCTCTCTCTCTCTCTCTCTCTCGAAAGCGGCTCACAAATAAAAGAAGAAAAAAGCTTAAAAAAAACACAACAAAGCTTTCCAATATGAAATTCGTGAAAAAATAAAAGATTGGTTTGCTGGAATAACAATATGCGCATACCTGGATTTACCTGTGCCAGGGAGAGAGGGAGAGGGGCGAGAGAGAGGGAGAGGTGAGGGGAGCTGGAAGGTAAAGGTGGTTGTGGGGAATAGAGAAGAGGAGAAAGGGAAGGGGAGGAAAAGGGATAAATTGGTGTATGTGTGTTTTCTTTTTTTTTCTTTCTTCTTCTCTTTCTTATGCATTGTTTTTGTGTTTGTTCTCTTTCTTTTTCTCTTCTTCGTCTTTATCTATTTATTTTCATTTAGTTCATGTTGAGAGTAATTATGCATTCTTCTTCTCCTTCTTCCCTTCCTCATTTCTTCTTTTCACTTCTTTCCTATGCATTGTTTTATATTCGTCCTGTCTTTTTCTCTTCGTCCTTTTCTATTTATCTATTTATTTATTTCATTTAGTTCATATGGAGAGTAATTATGCATTCTTCTTCTCCTTCTTCCCTTCTTCATTTCTTCTTTTCACTTCTTTCCTATGCATTGTTTTATATTCGTCCTCTTTCTTTTCTCTTCTTCGTCCTTTTCTATTTATTTACTTATTTTCATTTAGTTCATGAGGAGACTTGACTTCTGAGCACGTCAATACAGTTCTCGACTCGTGGTTTAAAGGTTGAGACTTCGTTCGATCTTGGCTCACGGCAGTTCCTCGGCAGAAGTAACCTTAGTGCTGTGAAATTATGACTTAACTAACTTTTCAAAATCAAAATCAAATGAAAATACTCAATGAACAGGTTTTAAGATGCCCCCAAAAGACTTATTACAACAAAAAGGCAAACACTAGTGGAAGGGTTAAAGAGAGAGAGTATTAGTGTACGTTTAATCTAAAGAGCCAATGGGAGTGAAGAAATACACAAAGAAAGGTCAAAATAAGGGACCAATGAGAGTAGAAATGGAGAAACATTAGTAAGAGGCTAATTTCAAGAGCTAATGGGAGTGAAGAAATGGACAAAGACAGATCAATGTAAGGAACTAATGAGAGTAGAAATAGAGAAACATTAGTAAGAAGTTAATTTAAAGAACTATAGAGAATGAACGAAAATAGAACTAAGAGACATGGAAGCAACTCGAGTCTTTGATTTAAAAAAAGAAGAGAGAGAAATGTGAGGTGGTTTTCAGGGTCAGGAAGACTTTGAGAAACCAATGGGAAAAGTTTTGAAAAGTAGCAAAAAGATTTCTTGTCTAGACTGCGTACAAGAGACAAAGAGAGAGATGGAAGCCAGTTCGAGTCCCAGTTGTTCCTTCTCTTCCTTCTCTTCTCTTTCTTCGCAGTCAGTCACTCGGGGGCTGGCTGACCAAAGCAAGACAAAAGGGGATAAGAAGAAAGAAGGAAGAGAGAGAGATAAAAGAGAAAAGTTGAGAGCATGAAGGATGAAACAAGAGGAAAGAAGGAAAAATAAATAAAAAAAGGAGGTTTAGACAGATTATAAAGAGGAGGAAAGATAAAAGAAAAGTGTTATTCTCTGCAGTATAAAGAAAATAAAAGAGAAAATGACGTAAACGCTCACCAAATACGTTTTCTTTTGAGCAACAAATATACAAATAATCTAATGTTAAAAAAAATACATTCAAAGAAAACGTAAATTTACAGCCCTTACTTCGCCATTTTGTTTCATGTTAAAGAAAGAAAAAAAAAATGGAGAAAACCGACCAGAGAGAGAGAGAGAGAGAGAGAGAGAGAGAGAGAGAGAGAGAGAGAGAGAGAGAGAGAGAGAGAGAGAGAGAGAGAGAGTCACAAATCACACATAGGCAGAAAGATACACAAAACTTCGAGAAACAAGAGACAGGAAGGACGAAACAGACGAACTTCAGAGGGAATCATACGTGAAATATTGAATCACAGGGAATCATAAGGAATCGAAACCCGAGGAATAGGATCAAGGATGCTTTAAGGGGCGAAAGAGGCTGAGAAAACTAAATTACAGAGCACGGAGGGGGCGGAAGAATGGAAGGCAAGGGATAAGGAAAGATGAAAAGGGGAAAAAAGGAAAAAAATAAGAAAGAGGGAAGATATAAGGTGAAAAAGATGAGAGAGAGAGAGAGAGAGAGAGAGAGAGAGAGAGAGAGAGAGAGAGAGAGAGAGAGAGAGAGAGAGAGAAGGAACAGAAAGGAAAGGAAAGAACGCAAATGAAGAGAAAGAAAGGGAAGACAAGAGAAACAGAGAGAAGAAAAAAGAAGAAGAAGAGATAGATGAGACAGGCAAGATAAAGGAAAAGGAGAATAAAGGAAGAAAACGGAAAGAAAAATAAGAAAAGGAAGTAAAAGAAAACCAGAGAAGAAAGAAAAGACTTTGATGAACTTTAACGAAGAAGACAAGAAGAAGAAGAAGAAGAAGAAGAAGAAGAAGAAGAAGAAGAAGAAGAAGAAGACAAAAATAACGAAAGAGATAAGAGGAGAAAAATGTAGACGAGGGTTTGAAAAATGAGAAGCAGTAAGAGAAAAAAGAAAATGCGGAGGAAAGAGAAAGGATAAAGAAAAAAAAAGAAAGAGAGAAAAGAAAGACTGGCATAAAAAAAATGAGGGGAGGATGAGTCAAAAGTGAGAATGAGGAGAGGGAGAAGAAAGTGCTAAACAAAGGAGATGCAACGAAACCACTGAAGAAAGATGAGAGAGAGAGAGAGAGAGAGAGAGAGAGAGAGAGAGAGAGAGAGAGAGAGAGAGAGAGAGAGAGAGAGAGAGAGAGAGAGAGAGAGAGAGAGAGAGAGAGAGAGAGAGAGAGAGAGAGAGAGAGAGAGAGAGAGAGAATATGCTGGAAAGAAAGATGAACGAGCAGGAGTCGGGAGATAAGAATGAGAGGCGCAAGGAAAAAAGAGGAGGAGGAGGAGGAGGAGGAGGAGGAGGAGGAGGAGGAGGAGGAGGAGGAAGAAGAGGAGGAGGAGGAGGAAAAAAAATAAGAAAAAGAAAGGACAGCAGGATGAAGGATTAAAGTTATTTCTATCACATTTTACCTGTCACTAATTCTTTTCTCCTGACACCTTTTTCCTCCCTCTCCTTTGCCCTCTTCATCTTACAAAGCCAACCCTGAACTCCTTCCCTCGCCAAACCTGTCAACACTAGATCCCCTGCGCGGTACATGTAGCAAATAACGACATGATGGCTAGCAATACCACTCTGATTTCTTTCCTTCCTTCCTCAAAACCAAACCAGATGAGACACACAAACTGGCCATCTCACTAACCAAAACAGGGTGAAAGACACACGAAACACACACATACTTAAGGTTTCTAGCGACGCCCACAACAATAACACTCAGATTTCCTTCCTTCCCTCCTCAAAACCAAACCACACCCCACAAACTAGCCACCACACGAAGCCAGACCGAATGAAATACACATGAAACACACACTTGAAACACACCAACACGAAACACACACACGTACTGAAGGCTTCTTGCTACGCCCACTCTTAGCCGACCTGATGGGGAGGGATGGACCGTGTGGGCTCGCTGTAATGGACGTGAGTGAAGAAGGCGCAGAAGGCAGAAGCTGATGAGAATGTTGATCTGTTCACGGGAGAAGCAGAAAGACCAAGACACCTTTTGGATCTGACGAGGCTGTCTAGGAGAAGGAGGAAGAGGAGGAG
Organism: Portunus trituberculatus; assembly: GCF_017591435.1. NCBI lineage: Eukaryota > Metazoa > Arthropoda > Malacostraca > Decapoda > Portunidae > Portunus > Portunus trituberculatus. The sequence goes on from NC_059291.1 coordinate 959,824, forward strand.
GAGGAGGAGGAGAGGAGAGAAGAGCAGAGAAGAGGAGAGGAGAGGAGAGAAAATGAAAAGAAATGAAAGGAAAGGGAAGGAGAGCAAAGGAGTGAATAGAGGAGAGGTGAGGAAGAGAGAGCAGGGTATGAAAGACAGACCACTGCCCACTTCAAGGAGGAGGAGGAGGAAGAGGAGGAAGAGGAGGAGAAGAAGACAAACATGAAGAGGATTCCCACAAGTGGCATTATGTTCAGTGAATAGGCAGCCATCTTGAGATTGATTTTCCTCCCTTTTTCCCTCGTTTTTCTACTTCACCCTCTTACTCTCTCTCTCTCTCTCTCTTGTATTCTATTTTCATTTCCATCTAGATATTTCAGTTTCATGTCTTATTTTCTAGATATTTCTTCCTTTTTGTAAACCTTCTTCTTCTTCTTCTTCTTCTTCTTCTTCTTCTTTTTCCTCTTCTTCTTCTTCTTCTTCTTCTTCTTCTTCTTCTTTATCATCTTTGTTCTTCCATCTTCTCTCCTTCTTCTTCCTGTTCCTCTTCTTTCTTATTCCTCTATCTTTTCTTCTTTTTGTCTTCTTCTTCTTCTTCTTCTTCTTCTTCCTCTTCTTTCATTATCATCTTTTATCTTTCCATCTTCTCTCCTTCCTTTCTTTTTTCTCTTCTCTTCTTTTCTTCTTCCTCATTTCTTCACCTTCTTTTCTCTTCTTTCTGTTATCCTTCTACTGACCCCTGAGACTCTTAACTCACCTCTCTCTCTCTCTCTCTCTCTCTCTCTCTCTCTCTCTCTCTCTCTCTCTCTCTCTCTCTCTCTCTCTCTCTCTCTCTCTCTCTCTCATTTCGTCAATGTCAAGCCTTATCTGATTTACCTCTTCCAGGGAGGGAGGGAGGGAGGGGGATAGAGGATGGGTGGGTAGAAGGGAGGGAGAGGGAGAGGGAGAGGGAGAGGGAGAGAGGGAGAGGTAAGGAAAGAAAAGAGGTGTGGGGAGGGAGAGGCGAGCAGTGAGGAAACAAAAGATGAAAGTTATTAATGGTTGTTTCCTCCATAAACAGAGAGAGAGAGAGAGAGAGAGAGAGAGAGAGAGAGAGAGAGAGAGAGAGAGAGAGAGAGAGAGGGAAGGAAGGAAAAGGAAATCTGATAAAAAGGAAAGAAAACCAATAAGAGATGAAAGGAGGAGGAAAAAAAAAATGGAGTGAAAAAAAGCAAATAAAAGAATTCAATAAGAGAAGTTCAAAGAAAAGAACGTGTGTGTGTGTGTGTGTGTGTGTGTGTGTGTGTGTGTGTGTGTGTGTGTGTGTGTGTGTGTGTGTGTGTGTGTGTGTGTGGGATGAGAGTGAAGAGATTTGTGTACGTCTCTCTCTCTCTCTCTCTCTCTCTCTCTACAAAAGGCAGCGACATTTATTCACATCACAAGAAACTTTCTCTCTATAAGGTAAACATTGACTCAAACTCCTAGAAATGTCGCAGTTGAGTTGTGCCATTTCCTCTTCTTAACTTTTCCCTTCCCCTCGCTCTATCTTGCTCTATCTTTCCCTTCCCCTCGCTCTATCTTGCTCTATCTTTATCTTCCCCTCGCTCTATCTTTCTCTATCTTTCCCTTCCCCTCGCTCTATCTTTCTCTATCTTTCCTTTGCCCTCGCTCTATCTTTCTCTATCTTTCCCTTCCCCTCGCTCTATCTTTCTCTATCTTTCCTTTGCCCTCGCTCTATGTTTCTCTATCTTTCCCTTCCCCTCGCTCTATCTTGCTCTATCTTTATCTTCCCCTCGCTCTATCTTTCTCTATCTTTCCCTTCCCCTCGCTCTATCTTTCTCTATCTTTCCTTTGCCCTCGCTCTATCTTTCTCTATCTTTCTCTTCCCCTCGCTCTATCTTTCTCTATCTCTCTCTTCTCCTCTCTCTATCTTTCTCTATCTTTCCCTTCCCCTCGCTCTATCTTTCTCTATCTTTACCTTGCCCTCGCTCAATCTTCCTAACATTTCCCTTCCCCTCGCTCTATTTTCCCCTCTATCTTCCTAATTTTTCCCTTCCCTCGCTCCATCTTCCTAACTTTCCCTTCCCCTCTCTCTATCTGTCTCTATCTTTCTCTCAGGTGCACGAGGCTTCGCACACCTTCAAAGGCAACACATGGGAAGTAAAAGAGGGATAGAAAAATAACATGGCACTGCAGAGGATGTCGATAAAGCAGTGAATGAATGAATGGCTGGGTAATTAAACAGTACAATGTAGATAAAATTCGTGACAACAAAGGCTCTGTCTGCGCTGCACTGTGGAAGAATGAACGTTATTAATGCATATATACAGAGTGTCTGTTTTACATATGCATGGATGGGTAGTGTGTGTGTGTGTGTGTGTGTGTGTGTGTGTGTGTGTGTGTGTGTGTGTGTGTGTGTGTGTGTGTGTGTGGTTTAGCTGAATTTTAATATGTTGGTATTAATAAGATTTGTTCTTTATGTTTTGAGAAATATTGTAATGTGTAAGAAAACTGTGGTTAATAAACTATCTATTTATCTATCTATCTATATATCTATGTGTGTGTGTGTGTGTGTGTGTGTGTGTGTGTGTGTGTGTGTAGTGATTTTATAGAATATGTTGAGCAGTGGATCCCAAACTTTCATGCATTACGTCCATACTTTTCCTCCAGAATGAGTGTGTGGTCTCCTCTTTCCCTAGAGCAAGAAAGCTTCAGAGAT
>NC_059291.1:965000-967500 GCF_017591435.1 Portunus trituberculatus
TTTTATTGAGTTTTGTGTACCATTAGACCATTTTATTTACATTAAGATGGGTGTATGGAGGGCAAAAGATCAATGGTCACAGTCTTCAGTGTTTTAGTTGATTTTTGAGTACCATTAGACCATTTTATTGACATTATGAAGGGTGTATGAAGAGATTGGTTTACTGACAGAATGATTGGTTGATTTTATAGTTATTGTTGAGAGAGAGAGAGAGAGAGAGAGAGAGAGAGAGAGAGAGAATGGAGAAGGACGACTTTAATCTGATTGAAAGACGTGGGGGAGTGTAAAAGTCTCTCTCTCTCTCTCTCTCTCTTTCTCACATGCCTACACTCTCACCTCCACACTCACTGATCTTCACATCAAAAGAGGGAAAGAAATGCCTCTATCAGGGTGTTGGGTTCTCTCTCTCTCTCTCTCTCTCTCTCTCTCTCTCTCTCTCTCACAACTGTCTCTCCTTCCACTTGAATGTTCTTACTTTCTTCTTCCTGCTCCTCCTCCTCCTCCTCCTCCTCCTCCTCCTCCTCCTCCTCCTCCTCCTCCTCCTCCTCCTCCTCCTCCTCCTTCTCTCTACCACCTGCAAAGTTCGGCGACAAATATTTCTTTTGTTATTTGTAGAGAGAGAGAGAGAGAGAGAGAGAGAGAGAGAGAGAGAGAGAGAGAGAGAGAGAGAGAGAGAGAGAGAGAGAGAGAGAGAGAGAGAGAGAGAGAGAGAGAGAGCAAATCTCTCTCTCTCTCTCTCTCTCTCTTTTGTTTATTTTTCCAATAAGTATTTGTCCAATCTCTCAATAACTTCCATTTTTCTTGTTCCTCTTTCTCTATTTTCTTTCTCTTCTTCCTTCTTCTTCTTCTTCTTCTTCCTCCTCCTCCTCCTCCTTCTCCTCCTTTTTTTCATTCCTCCATGTTCCTTCATTATCTTTCTTTCAATTATATTCTTATTTTCTCTGTCTATTTCATTTTGCTCTCTTCCTTCTTCCCTTTCTCCTTCTCATTTTCCATCTTCTTTATTTTTCTCCATCTCCTTCATTTTCTTCCCTTCTTCCATATTCTTAACTTCTTTCTATTTTCCCTCTTCTTCTTCTTCCTCCTCCTCCTCCTTCTCCTTCTTCTTCCAACACCTGTTTTTATCTGGTCTTCCTCCTCTTCCCCTCTTCTTGCTCTTTTTCTCTTCTTTTCTTCCTCCCCCTCCTCCTCCTTCATCGCGCCTCCTCCCTGCCTCTTTAAGTCATCCTCCTCCTACTCTTCCTCTTCTCTCTTTTACCTCTTCTTTCTTCTTCTCCTTCTTCTTCTTCTTCTTCTTCTTCTTCTTCTTCTTCTTCTCCTCCTCCTCCTCCTGCTCCTCTTCGTCTTCCTTTAATTTTTAGTTCTTGGATGCCTTCTTCTTCTTCTCCTCCTCCTTCTCCTCTTCCTCTTCCTTCCTCTCCTCCAGCGTTTAGTTATTTCGTCTTCCGCTGTGCCTCCTCCTCTTCCTCTTCCTCCTTCTCCTCTTCCTCTTCCCTCAGTTTTTAGCTCACTTGTATTCCGTTGTGCCGCCTCCTCCTCCTCCTCCTCCTCCTCCTCCTCCTCCTCCTGCTGCTTCTGTTCTTTCGGCTTCCAATATACTCCTAGCTCCGGGCAGATCCTCCTAGCGTGGGAAGTAGACCTCCAATAATCGTGCAGGCGGAGGAGGAGGAGGAGGAGGAGGAGGAGGAGGAGGAGGAGGAGGAGGAGGAGGAGGAGGAGGAGGAGGAGGAGAAGGAGAAGGAGGAGGAGTGATTAATGGAGGAGAGCGGCGGGAGAGAAGTAGATACACGGTTCCCTGATCGGCGAGAGGAACAAAGATGGACATCAATATTCCGATATCGAGGAGCTTCCTGAAGGGGCACTGACTGACCCGGCCCGATGGTGGTGAGTGGGGAGTGGCCGGGATGGTGACTGGCGACAGGGATTGGGGAGGAAAGGGATGCTGGGATTACTTGGAAAGGAAGGCAGGTGAGTTTTATTTATTTTTTTTTGTAGGAGAGACAGCTGACCAAGGGCAACAAAATATGTGAAGAAAAAGGCCCACTGTGTTGCCAGTTCCCTAAAAGACATGAGAGCTATCCAAAATTCAGGGACAAATGTCGTTGGAAGATGGAAATACAGAAGAAGACAGGGAGTTCCAGAGTTTACCAGTGAAAAGCATGAATGATAGAGAGTACTGGTTAACTCTTGTATTAGAGAGTTGGACAGAATAGTGGTGAGAGGAAGAAGAAAGCCTTGTGCAGGGAGGCCGCAGGAGGAGGAGGGGAGGCATGCAGTTAGCAAGATCAGTAGAGCAGATAGCATGAAAATAGCGATAAAAGATAGAAAGAGATGCAACATTTCGGCGGTAACAAGGAGAGAGAAGGGGAGATGACCAACGGAATGGGATATGATTAGAAAAATATATTGGGATCATTTGGAAGGATGAGAAGAAGTGGAAAATGAAGAATGGAAGAAGGGAAGGAAAAAAAAATGGCAAGGAAATGATAAGATAATGAAA
>NC_059291.1:972500-977500 GCF_017591435.1 Portunus trituberculatus
AATGCGGCGTTATAAAACTGTGATTTTTTTTCTAATGTGGCTCTTGCACTGAAAAGTTTGTCCATCCCTGGTGTAACTACTTTTCATTTTCTATCTTTACTCTTCATTTATTATAACTATTTTTTTAGCATTCTAATGTCTTTTTTTTTTAATGTTCTGGCCTGTAGCGCCAGTAGGTATACTTGAAGAGTATTGGAAGCGCTGTTAAGCCTCCGCCCATTAGTGGCACAGGAATTTTATTTATAGTGGTACCCATATTAGGGCCCATATCACCGCCATAGCCACCTAGAACCTGAGTATCATGGCGACACGTAGGTAATATTAAACCACTCAACAAATGGCAAAGTTTCAAGACCGTACTTAGTGGGATTCGAACCTATGTGTGGACGTCTGCCCGATTCCACGCTCAACACCTTATCCATTACGCCACCGCCTTACTCACCAGTTCTCTTCATCCCTATACTCTATCCTCTTATCCTTCCTCTTACCCTCTCTTCAACCCTTCGTTCTCCTCTCCCACCTATTCCTAAATCCCAAATCTTCCCTTCACTTTCTCCCCTCCTGTCACTTTTCTCTCCCAAAAAACCTTATAAGCCCAACAATTCTCTGCGTCCACCACCTCCCCGGCTCTTCCCTCGGACTTGCGCTGACCTCTGCATTAAGGCAAACTCATACAACATTAGTGCAGTGTTCCGTGGCCGCTGCTGTCCGTCTCCCCTGACTGTAAGTGACGGCGTGACGGGCAGGCGGGGTGACGGGGGGAAAGGACGGTGTAGGGGCTGGAAAGGTGGAGGGACGGGTGGCGAGTGGCGGTGGAGTGAGGTCAAAAGAGTGTGGGAGGAGAAAGAATGCATTTTATACACACTGACGGTGGTATACACACACACACACACACACACACACACACACACACACACACAGAGAGAGAGAGAGAGAGAGAGAGAGAGAGAGAGAGAGAGAGAGAGAGAGAGAGAGAGAGAGAGAGAGAGAGAGAGAGAGAGAGAGAGAGTAAAAAAAAATAGCACTAGTTGACGCTCCGCAAGCACTCACGCACGCTCAAACACACACACACATACACACACACACACACACACACACACACACACACACACACACACACACACACACACACACACATTCACCGTTAAGGAAAAGTATTTAAGGAGCGAAAAAGCTGTACAAACACGGCAGATAATTTATTTCACGCTAATACCAAGGCAATTAAAACTGCAATTAAGCGTGTGTTGGTTTAGCAGGGGCAAAGGTAAGAACAGGAGGAGGAGGAGGAGGAGGAGGAAGAGGAGGAGGACAAACGAAAGAATGAACTTGCTTGAGTAAACTGTGGATCTTTCCTTTGAGTATGAAAGGAGAGGAGAGGAGTGAGAAGGTCCACGTTTCCACCTACGGCTCAGTTCTGCACATCGCGAGAAAGTGTTTACCAAATGGAACGGACGCGCGAGGAAACATTCACAGGAAAGAGATGCAAACAATTTAAACATTATTTCTGATACAATTTAGTGACTTGGACCTCAAAACTTGTGGAGGAATTTGTGGAGATTTTTATGGACATGTAAGGAGCTTGACTGGTCTTGGTAGGGGATGGTTTAATCTTTTCAGTACTGGGACACATTTTTACCTTGAGATTTGTGTACGATTAGACCATTTTATTGACATGTGGAAGGGTCTATGGAGGCCAGAAGATCAATGGCCACAGTCTTCACTACTTTAATCCTCCACACGTGTTTCTGAAGCTGTATAAAATCACCAAATAGTAAGCAGAACGAATAGGGAAACGCGTCATGATACTGAAGGGGTTAAGAGGTGATGTGACGCCGTGACGAAAAGAGCTTATGACTTTTATGGAGGACTCCGTGATGGCACCTGCAGGCAGCAATGTACAGCATCACAAGTGTAGCCGTGAAATGTTTATGGTACAGTGATTAGTGGCAGTGTTAGAAGTTTTTATCTCCGTTATACAGTTTGAGTTATCATCTAGACTAACACACCATTATGTACAGTTGCCCAGCCTGTCCCTCGCCAACCGCCTCAACAAAGCTTCTAAATATACTCTTCTGTCTATCTGTCTTCTATCTATCTGTCAAACTCAAGCCGTCTTCTTCTCTCACTCTTCAATTAACGTAGTTCTCTGTTCGCTGTCAGTCTATCCCAAGCTGCCCCAGGAAAACATTTGCTTCTCTTTATCTGGTTCTGTCAGCTGTCTGTCTATTCAATATCACCTTAGCAAAGCCTCTCGTCTTATCAAGTCAACGTTACTTTTTTACTATTCTGATCGGCTACAGATACACACTTACTTCACGATGGCTTTCTGTTTACATAGGCGGTGCTGCTGCCTCGCTACCTCACCATCTCGCCCTCACTGTCACAGCATCGCCTCTCGTCGCCTCACCGGTCCTCTTCTCACCAAAGTTCGTGAGATAAATTGACAAACTTCACCAAGGATCTCAAAGAAGCGTCTCGCGTCTCCAGAGTCTCGTGTTGTTCTTTGCCAAACATAAATTGAGAAAGATTTGTCCTTCTCTGCCCTCCCTTCCCCTCCCACCAATCTCTTACTTCAGGAAACTTTGGTCATTAATGCGAGGATTAATTAATTAGTTGTGCGGCGCGTGGCTTGCTGGTTGGCTGTGCTCATTCGCTTATTTTCGGGAGAGCAGAATGAGGAGGGGTGTTGGATGACCTTGACAGAGTTGCGGTACATAGTCACGTCTTACAACGGGTGGTTGAGTAAGTGTGTGTTTATTGAGCACCAGTATTGTATCATGCTGAACGAGAGATGACTTGTGATCTGTACTTTGTGACATCATTTGCGTGTTTTGTGAAGTTGATACTGATGTTTGTGATGATGATGATGATGATGATGATGATGATGATGATGATGATGATGAAGTTAATGATTTTAGAAATGAAGCTATGTAGATTAAAATTCCTTGCCTATATTATAGATGTAGCAAAGTGAACGAGTGACCTCATCATAAGTCTCAAGGGCCTCCTGTCACTCGTCTTTCCTATGTATGCCTATGTAAAATAAAAAAGAAAATGACAAAATATAAAAGAAAGTTAAATAGAATAAAACTAAATAGAGGAAGCGAGAAGAAGAAGAAGAAGAAGAAGAAGAAGAAGAAGAAAAAGACCAACAACAACAACAACAACAACAAAAGAAGAAGAAGAAGGGAGGAAAAGAGGAGGACGAGAAGGAGAAGGAGGAGAAAGGAGAAGTAGAAGAAAAAGAAGGAAAAGGAGGAAGAGGAGGAGGAGAAAGACGAAGAGATGTTGATTTCCTGCATTACTTCATTGCTACCTGTTACCAGTTTCCCTCATCACTGCACGCCCTGTTAACTGGCGCTTGTCTTAATGTGCCTGTCAGCTTAACCCAGCCATTGTCTTCCACTGACTCCCTCCACCTGTCCTTTCCCTTCCTAACCAACACTTTCCCCTCCCATGTTCTCTCCCCATTACCTTTATTTACTCCTTTCCTTTCCCATTCGTTATTCATCTCTCCCTTCACTCTCTCCACCTGTTCTTCCTCTTCCGAATTATTCCCTTCCCCCTTTTCTCTCCTCATTACCATCCTTCATTCCTCTTCATTTTTCCCCTCTACTCTTCTCCTCACTTCCATTTCTCCTTCTTCCCCTTCGTCAGTATTACCTTCCTTCCCTCTACTTCCCTCCTTCATATTAATTTTCCTTCTTCTTCTTTCTTAAATCTTAGTCACCTCCCTTCATTTATCCTCTCTACTCTTCTTCTCACTGCCATTTCTCCTTCTTCCCCTTCGTCAGTATTACATTCATTCCCTCTACTTCCCTCCTTCTTCATATTGATTTCCCTTCTTCTTTCTTAAATGATGCTTTTCTCAGCCCTTCTAGTGATCTAAGTCAGCGTGGTGGCTTCCGTATCTCCTCCACTTTTCATCTTCTTCCACTCTTCATCCACTCCACCACCATCTATGTTCAACTCCATCTGTACTACTAGACAAGGAATACATAACATTACTATCGAATATTTCTTTTTTTTTTATATAAGAGGAAGAACTACCAAGGGGAAAAAATGAATGTTATATAAAAAAAAAGGCTCACTTGAATTGTTGTCTCTATAAAAAAAAAAAAAAATTAGTAAAAAAAAATTTAACCTTCACTCCACAAAGAAAAGTATATGTTGAGAGTTTTGTTCAGTATGCTCTTAAATTCTACGTGTGTTTTTCCATTTTTTTTTTAGTTCAGTGCTTGTTAGAGAGATGTGCGGGTGGGTTGGTGGGTGGGTGCGTGAAGGAGTGGGTGGGAGGAAACTTTTGCTGTACTGTCGTATCTCTTCCACCGCTTGTTACCTTTGAGTTGTTACCGAAACAGCCTTTTAGTGCGGGGATTTCAGTCTCTCTTGCTGTTTAGTCTTCCTTTTGTATTCCTTTTCTACAGCACCACCGTCTCAACAGCCCCACCTCTTCCTCATGAACAGCCTCCAAAGGGCCAAAAAGTCTGCTGCTGCTTGCTCTTCCTTTGCAATTCCATCGAGTCCCTTCCCTATCAACTCATAACAAACGTCATCACACTCACTCACATAATTATCAATCTTCTCTTCCATCTCCCTCTTTCTTCTTCCCCTCTTCCCCTCCTTGCCCCCTCCCTCAAGGCGCTGCTCTTCACCATCCCTTTCTCCCTATCTCCTCCCTCTCTCTTCCCGCACATTCCAGGCGCCATTCCCCAGCGACACACACACCTGCCGTCCCTCCTCCCCGCTGCCTTCAAATATTCAATGGATGATTAACTCCCATTAGTGACACCAGAGGGGACTGGCAGGTGTTGCTAATGCTGCAGGGGAGGGTGGAGGAGGAGGAGGAGGAGGTGGAGGAAAGGGAAGAAGAAGTGGAAGAATAAAATGGAGTAAAAGAAAAAGGAAATAAAAGCCAAACAGCAAACAAATCTTTAAAGTAGCAGAGCCGGCAGGACAGCACAGCAGAAGGCTCCTCCCCACCACCCACCACTCCCTCC
>NC_059291.1:980000-995000 GCF_017591435.1 Portunus trituberculatus
GTGTGTGTGTGTGTGTGTGTGTGCGAGTGCATGACCGGTGCTGTGAGCGATACCAGAATGAAAGTCAAATATTTGTCCTTGTGAGTCTTCAGTGCATTCCTGCCCAGCCTGCCTCAGAGAAGTGCTGGACTGACACGCCCATTACTACAGCGATGGTGGTGGTGGTAGTAGTAGTAGTAGTAGTAGTGATCCTAATAATACGTATACCAGTAATAATAGTGATGTTCTTGAAAAAAAAATAACAATAATAATAATAATAATAATAATAATAATAATAATAATAATAATAATAACTAATGAACTGTATCTAAATCTATCCCCATTTGTATAACTAACTAATTAAACCAATGACGACCACCACCACCACCACCACCACCACCACCCAACACCACACACAATGTTACTATAGACACTAATGCTATGTTTGCTTTTAATTTCCAACACGTCCCTTAGCACATACACACACACACACACACACACACACACACACACACACACACACACACACACACACACACACACACACACACACACACACTGCCAGGCTTGTTCATTCATTATTCCATCTTCATTAATCTACTTTTTCCTGTCACCTCATATCGCAGTACAAAATGTAGGAATAACAAACTTTTTCTCTTGTTTCTCTTTACCACAACTTTCCGACCTCTCTCACGTAACTTCCCAATTATTTGCGCATTTTTTTTTCGTATAATCTTTCCTTTCATTAATTCATTTTTTTGGCAGCACACTTGATCCTTTCCTTGTCGCCTGAAATTCCGGTGTAAAATCAAGAATGGTAATTTGATAACATTCCAGCACTTTCTCGTTAAGCATTATTGTCCATGTGAGTGGAGGGAAGAGGGAAGACAGAGGGAAAGAGGGGAATTGGAGGGAAAAGATCATGTGAGGGAAGAAGGGAGATTAGTGACGGGAAGACGTGAAGAGGAAAGACTAGTGCTGGGAGAGAGAAATAAGAGGAAAGAAGGAAGACAATAGAGGGAAAAGAGGGGAAACTGGAGGGAAAAGAGGGGAAAGGGGAAGAAAAAGAATAAATTAGAGGAAAAAAAGGGATAATGAAAAAAACAAGGAAAATAGAAGAAAAATAGGACAAGAATGGTAATCTGATAACATTCCACCACTTTGTCCTTTACACTTCTCCATTTCCTGATTTGCCATTTCTTCGTGTAATTCTTTCCTTTATCAACTTCATCTTTTTATTTTACTTATTTTTTTTTACGGTAAGGCCTATAGCGCCTGTAGGCACACTTGAAGAGCGTATGGGAAGCGCTGTTCAGCTTCCGCCCATTAGTGGCGCAGGCAATTTTATTTATAGTGGTACCCATATTAGGGCCCATATCACCCCTGAAGCTCATTTTGGGTGTAACCATCTAGAACCTGGGTATCATGATGACATGTAGGTAACTTTAAACCACTCGACAAATGGCAAAGTGTTTAAGGCTGTACGTGGTGGGATTCGAACCTACGGGTGGACGTCTGCCCGATCCCACGCTCACCACCTTATCCACTACGCCACCGCCTCCCTGCATCCCTTCCCCGCAGCACAAGATGAAAACATTAGTTGGCTCTTCTCGTTTATATTTTCGTCTTATTTCTTTTCTTCGTCTAATTCTTTCCTTTATCAATTTTCTTTATCTACGCCCTACATCGTTTCCTCGTCGCCTTTATCTCGCAGTACAAGATGAAAAAGAAAATAAATAATTGGATTTTCTCGTTTATCTTTTCGTCTTATTTCTCCCTCATTACCATTCCCTTCCTGCTTAGAATTGCGTTTGTCCTTCAACATAAGAATATAATAAACTTTTCTCAGCTCTCACGTAACATTATCCCGCTTATTATTTTATATATTTCCTCTACTTTTTTTCAATGTAATTTTTCTATGTAATTTTCTGTATTTTGTCTGTTTTTTTTTTTCTATCTTCCCTAAACGACAGATGCATTATTGATTTCATTTGAGGCGCAACAGCCAAGAGGTCATAAAAGTCACAGTAGCTCTATTTGTTCTTTTGCGCTTCTTTAACCCCTTCAGTACTGGGACACATTTTTGCCATGAGTTTTGGGTATGATTAGACGATTGTATTGACACTAGGAAAGGTCTATGGCGGTCAGAAGATTGATGGCCACTCTTTTCACCATTTTAATCCCCACATAAGTTTCTGAAGCTGTATAAAATCACCAAATAGTAAGCAGAATGAATATGGAAAGGCGTCATGGTACTACAGGGGTTAACTCTTCCACTGCGACGTGAAACAATTAGCAGCACCAGAAGCAATGTGTGAAGTCTTGACGAGCATCGACATGAAAGTCAGTATTGAAAGGAATACATCTTTCAGTTTCTTCGAAGTTCATAGATTGGATGCGGCTGCAGAAGAAGTAAAGGATGTCTGTCTGTCTGTCTGTCTGTCTGTCTGTCTGTCTTTCTCTCTCTTTCTCTTTGTCATTCGAAAATTGTCTCGTTAACGTAAAGTTTCTACTATTATCAATTTCATTATATTTACCATCATTAATACTACAACTATTCCTTCTACCACCACTATCACTACCACCACACTACCACTACTACTACTACTACTACTACTACTACAACTACAAATACAACTATAATCCTGCCTTTATCATCATTATTACCACCAGTAGCAACACCTTTCTCAATACAACCACCCTCATTCCCACTCAGATCTCATTCCTGGCATACTGTTTTAATCTAGCACAACTACACACCTGCACACACCTGCCCACAACCGCCCAACCTTACCACACAACCCTAACCTACCTCACCTACCTACACATGCCCACACCAGCCACACACCTGCGCCCTTCCATGCTATTTCTGCACGTAATGGAAACTATTATGGTCATTACTGAGATGGAAGGGCTGCATGCCACATACCAGATGGGGCCCGTGTGTGTGTGTGTGTGTGTGTGTGTGTGTGTGTGTGTGTGTGTGTGTGTGTGTGTGTGTGCTTTTAATGATAGTGAATTGCAATGTATGCGTGATAATGTGTGGTCATGTTGCTGAGAGCAGAAGGAGGAGGAGGAGGAGGAGGAGGAGGAGGAGGAGGAGGAGGAGGAGGAGGAGGAGGAGGAGGAGAAGGAGAAGGAGGAGGAGGAGGAGGAGGGGGAGGAGGAGGAGCAAAACAAGTAGCATGCAATCACGTACACGCAAAACATTTTAGGTTCCCCTTTGCTCGTGAAGCAGGAAGAGGAAGAGGAACAGGAAGAGGAGGAGAAGGAAGAAGAAGAAGAAAAAGAAGAAGAAGAAGAAGAAGAAGAAGAAGAAGAAAAAGAAGAAGAGACTGAGTAAGGGAGAAGGCACAATGGAAGCGAGATGAAGTGAGGAGTAGGAAAGAGAAAAAAGAGAATACAGGAAGAAGCAAAAAAAAAAAAAAAAAAAAGAAAAAGAAAACACACTAAAGAAGAAAACGGAAGAAAAATTGCAAGGAAAAGTAGAAGAAAAGATGAACAAGTAGCAAAGGAAGAAAAAAAACTATTAAGGAAAAAAAGAACAAGTAAAAGAGAAACTGAAAATAAAAGAACATAATAAAAGAGTCTCTGAAGGTCGTTTGTATTGACGAACACACACACACACACACACACACACACACACACACACACACACACACACACGCAAGGCAAAAAGCAACAACAGCGACAACAAAACCAATTTAACACTATTTTATGGATGAGAACTTTGCTTTAAAACACGATAGTACACTTCTCTCTCTCTCTCTCTCTCTCTCTCTCTCTCTCTCTCTCTCTCTCTCTCGTTAGTCTATGTCGGTGTAAAACAAGGCGAGAGAGAGAGAAAGAGGGACATCATTTATCTATACCACCTAACCCCTGCCTCTCTACCTCCTCCTCCTCCTCCTCCTCCTCCTCCTATAGTCTCCACACCACATAATCCGCTCACGTTCCTGCCCACTCCCTTTTCCTTCCCTCACAAGAGTCGTCACCCCACGCTTCGTTTTCATCACTTCAATTCACTCCCCTCCTCTTCTGGTCTGCTTGTCTGTGTATGCGTGTATGTGTGTGTCCGTTTGTCTGCTCTCTCTCTCTCTCTCTCTCATTCCAAAACTCAACGGTCTATATGTTATTCTCAAGCTTTTTCCTGACGCATTGCTTTGTTTTCTTTCCGTATTTGCCTCCCTCTGTGTCTCCTCCTCCCTCTCCATCCTCCCCTCCACTCCACTCCTCCTCCCAGCCAGGCCAGGATCAGCTGTTCGCGAGTGGAAAGTTGGCTCGGCTCTCAGTGTTCCCCGAGCAGTCGACGGGTGAGGTCAGCGCCTGTTCTCTTCCCGCTTCCTCCTTGCAACTTGTCCCCCTCGCTAGTCTCGCGGCCCCGGACACTTGTAGCAGTTGAGACACCTTCCGCCCGCCCGAGGACAGACTGAAGAGCGCCCGGACATATTTTTTCACAGCAAGTGGAAGTGTTTGCGCGTACCTTGAGAGCGTGTGTTGCAGGGAAAGTTTATTAACACGACCCTTGAAAAAAACTATCTTAGTGGCTTTCCTCCTACCTGCCTCCTTCCTACCCTGTCCCTCTCCCATCTCCTCTCCCTCTCTCTCTCTCTCTCTCTCTCTCTCTCTCTCTCTCTCTCTCTCTCCCCTGGTCTTCGCCGAAGTTCGTGACGAGCACACACAAAGACCTCATCCCAAAAGACACTGTTGGAAAATTTATGCACCAAAGTTACCGTTTCGCTGAGCTTTTAACACTAATAGACTCTCGGCCCTGAACCGCACCGCACGGCACCACAACGCCACCACACCTCGCCACACACACATACACACACACTCACCTCCGGAACTAAAAGAACCGCAGTAGGAATATTAAAACTGCACATGAATACAGATAGGAGAAAGACACAGGTATCTTCAAACATTAGATTATTGATAACCAAACACGAGGCACAACAAGATGAAAGTAGCGAGCAAGGCGGTGATAACTAAAGGCAGCGAGAACCGGGACGAGGACAAACACGCCGCCGATGCCGCGACTAAGCACCAGTGAAGGGGAGAGGTAGCAGAAGGGACAGGGAGGCTCTGTAGCGGCGGCGTATTGCGACAAAGTGAAACACGAGGCGGCAGGATTAAGTGTGCTGTGCTGAGCTAGACGGTAAAGCTTTCTGAATCCAATAGCGCCCACGGAGAGAGAGAGAGAGAGAGAGAGAGAGAGAGAGAATGAATACGATTACAACTACGCAAAAAGTGAGTCACCTGATTCCCACCACACCCTTGTGAGCGATATACCGAAGCAACACATAACCCGATACACACGAAGCACCGGAATACATTACTCGCAGGAACGAAACACTGAAGCAGGCGTGGATGAAACTCAGTCTCAATAAAGATAGGAAGAAATTAAGAAAGGAAAAATAACTGCTCACCGAAACATCTCATAAAAAAAAAAAAAAACCCACATCTTCCCAGACACTGCAAAATACATGAGTGAATCACTGAAGCAAGAGAGACAGAAGACAGACAGCAAATCGAAACATCAAAAGAGATAAACTATTAATAAAAACAACTTAACAAACATGGAATTTCGAATGTCGGCGCCGAGACGAAATCAAAAAGGAAACTGAAGTATTAAAACACCAAGCGAGACAATGAAGCCCAAGGAGACGGCGCAGTGAAGCATCGAGACATCAGTAGACTGGAGTGAATCACAAAAGGAATACTGAAACGAACCACTTACACGCCCAACGCTCAAAATAGAAAGAAAATGAGTTGCTGATCTTAAACGCACTACAAACTAAAGCAACACGCACAAAAACACAAGAATGATAGGAAACAGTAGCGCTAATGACAGTACATGTATGAAAAAATAGATTATAATAGAAAAAAAATAAAGAACTAATGATAGGAGAACAAAAAAACGGAAATTGAGATTACTAATGAAAAAACAAAAGAAAAACGGAAATTTGGAGGAAAGAACTTAAACAAAACATAGAAAATAACGGAATAAAGAAATGAACGAAGAAAGAGAAAGACAGAGAACACAAAAAATCAAAATAAAACACTAGCATCCACCGTGGAAAGAAGAAAATAAGCTAAAATAAAGCAAATTCAATGTATAAATAAATCAAGACGCGCTCTGAAGTAAACGTGACGCTAATCAACCTGTGGAAATACGAAACTTGAACTTAATTGAGTGAAAGAGAAAACAAGGGAAGAAAGACGTAGGCAAACAAGGGAGAAAAAGAAAGGAAACTACTCGCACGTGGACTAAGAGGGGGAAACTCAAGGGGAAAAAAGAAAACGAAAAAATAAAAAGAGAAAAGAAAACGAGCGAGTTAGGAAAATGTTCTGGATTCTCAAAAGACCGAAGTTCACCACAAACTTCTTCAGCAACGTCATTAACAACAACGTGCTTTACAAAGGTGAGACTCTGACGCCTGTGTGTGTGTGTGTGTGTGTGTGTGTGTGTGTGTGTGTGTGTGTGTGTGTGTGTGTGTGTGTGTTTGGATCCCCATCTGCCTATTTGTCATTGCACTTATCTGAGTCTGTATTAAGCTTGTACCCATTTTCTTCTCTTTTTATTAATATTTTTGAAGACGTGCGGGTATTCGTCACCTGCATTTGCACTTGTCTGCGTGAGTGAGGTGAGTTTTCGTTCTTTTCTCCCTTTTACACATTATTGATAAGGTGCGATTGTTGTTCTCGTGTCTACTGGATTCCTTCGTCGCTGGAAATCAGGTAAACTTTTTCCTTTTTGTTTATACCATGTGGGCTTTTCAAGGGAATTTATGAGTAAAGGGAATTATAAAAGCCCAACCACTAGGAAACCGTTGCCACGAGTAAGGAAACCCAACCTACACTCGGACCGTGGACAGAATTCGAACTCGTGCGCTTGGAGACCCCTCGGACCCCAAAGCACGCATGGTTCCACTGTACCACGGCGGCCACCAACTTAACTCGTGTATTCTACGTTTTCTTTGTGTTCTTCCATATCAGAGGATGTAAGATCGAGGAAAGACTCTAAACCTGAAAATAAATGCGGTGAGAATGAGGGAAACTCTTAAAACTCAATGGATTTTACTGTAGAATGATTTACGTGGAAGTATAACGCAGAGGGTGAACGTGGTGAGTCTTGGGAGAAAGGTAAGGAGAAAGTAAGCACAATGAAGGGGATTCTTTTATGTTACTCTGTCTTTCTTTCCTGCAGTTTTGATGAGGTGGCGGTTGTTAGTCTTCTACCCACTCGTGTGTTTCTTTGTTACTGTTCCCATTGAGCGACATACGGTAAAGTTTTGATTAGTCTCCGTGTTGTGTCAGGATGTGGTGTTGTGTGGTGTAGTGGTGGTGTGGTGTAGTGGAGGAGGTGGGGATTAAAAAAGCTGGATTGGTGGTCTTTCGATGGATGAATGAAAGTTTTACACACACACACACACACACACACACACACACACACACACACACACACACACACACACACACACACACACACACACTCGATGACGGCACTACTCACTATTAATAAAAAAAAGACAAAAAAAAAAGTTATTTCTACAGTGAGAGAGAAATAAAGGTTAGTTTCACAAGAACAAAACCGCGAAAACCTTCATGCAACACAGCGCACAACATCCACAACACTCGCCGAGCAGCAAACACACCCACGGCACTCACTCCACACCGCACTCCTCCACCTGCCCTGTGCTACCCTCATGCTAACACTCAAACAGAGAACCATGGTCTGTATTCCAACACATATCTACGCCGTGCCTCCACTATATTCAAAAGGCTTTAGTTGAAGTATACAGGCATATCATCAGTGTTGTTTGTGAGTCTAGCGATAGATTAACGAAATTTTGATATGTTACCAAAAGGAGAAATAGGTTTAAGATCCATGTTAATCATTTGTGGTCTTTGAAAATAGTAATGGAGAAAGAACTCGTAAGATTTCAGAAGTTTTTAGTATTGTTATGTTTATTTTCTTAAGGTTTACGAGTCTTGCTCTGACTATTCCTAATATTGCGATGTATACCTAAATAAATTGACATTCCTCCTTTAAATAGAGTAACAATTATTATTCTACCTGTGTTATTTGTTCTTTTAAGGTTTACGAGACTTTACAGATCCATATCATTTGTGGTCTTTGAAAACAGTAGTGGAGAAAGAGGAGAGCGTTTGTGAATACCGGCCGATATACATACTCGTAGATAACCTCTAATAAACAAAGTATAGCGGAGTGTTTGCCAAAAAGAGAACAGAACACCAAACACTTACACGCCAAGGAAGTAAACTAAAGTACACGTAAATGAATAAGATATGTTTAAAATTAAGAAAAAAACCCATTTAAAGAGACAATACCAGGCAGAAAGATAAAAGAAAGAAAGAAAGAAAGCGGATAAAGAGAAAGAAAAACAAAATAGAAAAAACCGGAAAAAGAAAAGAAGAAAGAGGAAAAACAAAAGTCGGCAAAATCACAGCTGCGACAATACCACCATCAATAAATACAATACCAAGAAGTGTGATAAACAAAACACAACATTACACACATGCCAATACGAGAGAGAGAGAGAGAGAGAGAGAGAGAGAGAGAGAGAGAGAGAGAGAGAGAGAGAGAGAGAGTACTGAGCTTTCCTCTTATCTAATCTGATGTAATGGACACACGCTCCCTCCTAAAGGCGCAGGATTCCAGGTGACGGCAAGATGGCGGCTGCGGGATGAACTTAATGCGTCGCCTCAGACAAGAAAGAAGGCCATTAATGTCGATAATCCTTCAATATGAGCCCGGCGGGGAAGTCTTCTGAGAGCACTTGGTTATATTAAACTTTCAACGCGCTTCTTTATATTCCTTCAATACTAATGCGCCAATTTAGTTGTTTTCAGGATAATACTGAGGAAATATCAAGTTGACGATGATATTTTTGTATTCAACTCCTTCAGTACCATGACGAGTTTCCATATTGATTCTGCTTACTATTTGGTGATTTTATACAGCTTCAGAAACTGTGGCCATTAATCTTCTGTCCTCCATAGACTCTTTCTAATGTCAATAAAATGGTCTAACTTAACGTAAATCTCAAGGTAAAACTGTGTCCAAGTATTGAAGGGGTTAAGGAACAAGATAACCCATTTCAATCCTATCTTTACTCACTCTCAACTTACAACTAGTGGCTGCGTGAAGTAAAGAACCCGTCAGTAGTAATCAGAGAGTTAACCCCTTCAGTACCATTACGCGTTTCCCTATTAATTCTGGCTTACTACTTGGTGATTATATACAGCTTCAGAAACTCATGTAACGATTAAAATACTGAAGACTATAGCCATTAAACTTCTGACCTCCATAGACCCTTCCTAATGTCAATAAATCGTCTAATGACACCCAAAACTCAAGGTAGAAATGCGCTCCAGTACTGAAGGGGTTAAGCGTCTCTATTCGTAAACGTATCAACATCTTATTTCCACCCAATTTCAGCAGGCGATAGAGGAAGTTACTGCGAGTGTATTTTCATGACTAGTGATAATTAAACATGAATTCTCCTTCACCAATGAGAGATACACCCTTGAAAACACGGCTAATCATCCCCGTGGCCTTAGAGATCCAGTCCTTGTGAGAAACCTTAGCGTTTGTGAATACTGGACAAGGATGCGTGGGCTGGTCTGAGCTGGATGGAAATGCAGATACGGGCTTTGAATAGGAAGCTGCAGGAGGCGTTGCATAGATTTGTGTAACGTTGCCGAGAGCTTTGTCAGAACCGGATGGGGGTTGCAAGGGAAGGCTTTGAACAGGAGGCTGCAAAGGATGATAAGTTTCTGTAATGCTGTTTAATTTGTAGTGATTGCCAAGTCATTGTAATGCAGTGAAGGAACATGTGGTTTTGGCAGCTAAGTGATACGGAGTTAATCCCTTCTGTACCATGACGTGTTCTTATTTCTTCTGCTTGTTGTTTGGCGAGGTTATACAGCTTCAGAAACTCACGTCGGGGGATTGAAAGAGTGAAGAGTGTGGCCATTAATCTTCTGAACTCCCTAAGCCCTTCCTAATGTCAATAAAATAGTCTAATCGCACACATAAGTCCGTGGTAAAAATGCGTCCCAGTACTGAAGAGGTTAATGGTTTGGGTACATAATAATCACGTTACATATATTTCTCACACATGTTTAGGCGCTTCTGATGCACTACTTCTTCCAACAACTCAGGCTTCCTTCAAGCTTAATAAAACACCGACGTACAATTTACATATCACAGTCATTGCGAGAGATACAAGTGACAGCAGTAAGAATGATACAGTGGTTCACACCTCTTAGCACCTGTAACTTAATTTCTGATTAGAAAAATGTCAAGGGTTAATTTGATAGCAGTAACAAGCACAACAACGTCATTACCAGTTGAATAATTAAGGTCCGCATTCCTAAACATTTCTGTAAATCTGCCTATATTCCTTAAAAAATGGCAATATACTATACTTACACACACACACACACACACACACACACACACACACACACACACACACACACACACACACCTCTGCAATACAACCCAGATTTTCCTAGCATCTGTAACACCTTCCCAACCTTCCCATAAGAGTACATTGCGTGTAGGGAGTCAGCATAGATACATATGATCGTGGAAGGCAGTGCGATAATCTGCATAGTGGTTAAGGGAAGGGACGGCATAGCGTTGTGCGGGGCTGAGTGGCGGAAATGTTAAAAGTAGTGGTGCGTTTGAGAGCTTCCTAGAGAGGGCAGCAAATTAAAGAAGGGACTTGTATAATGACATGGTCTCTGTCTGTCTGTCTGTCTCTCTCTCTCTCTCTCTCTCTCTCTCTCTCTTTCTAGGGTTGAAAGCTCTTCAGTAACACTGGGTTTTCCAGAGAGAGAGAGAGAGAGAGAGAGAGAGAGAGAGAGAGAGAGAGAGAGAGAGAGAGAGACTCAACAATTAAACCAATCCCACACACAAATATACATAAGTAGTTTAATTAGTAAGGACTCCGCAAGACTGCAAGTAAGTAAGTAAGTAAGTAAGTAAGTAAGTAAGATAATCAAAGGAGAAATAGTTCAATAAAAAATACTTGATATGCGAACCGCGCGACTGTGAGGAGAAAATGACATCAAAGTTCCGGCAACACTCACGGCTCCGGGGCGGGGGGAGGGGGACTTGGAGGGATTCTGAAGGCTGAGGGGAAGGAAGTTTAAGCCCTGCAAGATAATTATGCTGACTTACACGGCTTAACTAATATCACCACTCTTGTCTCCACTTAAATGAGAAGCTTTGAAACGACTTGACAGAACCCTACCCACACCCCTCCTCTCTCTCTCTCTCTCACTCTCTCTCTCTCTGTCAAATCTCGCTCTCCCTCTCTCTCTCTTTCTATCTTTGTCGAAAAAATACTTCAATAATTATCTCTCGTCTTAATAATTGCAACTTGAGTAACTTCCCAACTCTTGCTGAAGAAAAAATCAGGTGATTTACATTTCGATGCTTCAAAGGAAAAGGAGGATTAAACTAGAAAGAGGAGGAGGAGGAGGAGGAGGAGGAGGAGGAGGAGGAGGAGGAGGAGGAGGAGAAGGAGGAGGAGGAAATAATGAAAAGGAGAAAAAGGACTAAAGGGTGAAGGATGAAGAAAAAGGATGGATGGAAGAAAGGAAGGAAGGAGAGAAGGACGAAAGGTAGGAAGAAAGGAAGGAAGGAAGGAAGGAAGGAAGGAAGAAAGGAAGAAAGGAAGAAGAGAAGAACAAAAGGTAGGAAGAAACAACGAAAGTAAGAAAGAGAGAAGGAAGAAAGGTAGAGATAAAAGAAGAAAGTAAGAAGGAAGAGAAGAAAGAACGAAAGAAAGCATGAAAACATAGAAGACAATAAAGGAAGAAGAAAAAAAATAGGAAGATACTAAACAAGAAGGAGAAAAGATAGGAAGGAAAGAAGGAAGGAAGAAAGTATAGACGGATGGAAGAAAATCAGGAGAGAAGGAAGAAACAAGGCAAGAACGGACAAGAGAAAAGAAAAAGGGGGAAAGAAAAAACTAAAAAAAGAAGGAAGGAAGTGAAGAAGGAGAGATAGGATGAGGCAATGCAATAATACAAATTGATATGATCACCAACCTTTTATTTTGTATCACTTCAAACCGAGGCAACACGCACGAGAGAGAGAGAGAGAGAGAGAGAGAGAGAGAGAGAGAGAGAGAGAGAGAGAGAGAGAGAGAGAGAGAGAGAGAGAGAGAGAGAGAGAGAGAGAGAGAGAGAGAGAGAGAGAAGAGAAAAATAAAATATATAAAATTGCTTCCGCTAAAAATAAAATGAAACAAGTTTGAAGAAATCCTTGTGGAAACTTTAGCTGAGTCAAAGTTATGGTCAAACACACAGACAGACAGACAGACAGACAGACAGACAGACAGACAGACAGACAGAATAGACAGTCACTTACTTCGTTCTAATTCAACCATGTCTGTGTGTGACCTAACCTTACACATTCATGGCTTTGGTGATAGCTAAGCAAGAATTCTCCAACACCAACGAGAGATACACCCTTGAAAACACGACTAGTCATCCCCGTGGCCTTAGAGATCCAGTCCTTGTGGGAAACCCTTCGATTCGTCCATCCCCGTGTCACTTGCCCTTTATTCTGGATGTCAACAGAGGGTTATATGTTTATACCTATATGTAGTGTAGTGAATGGCTCAGGAATCATTTGTTTACTCATCTACTGAGAGGAGGAGGAGGAGGAGGAGGAGGAGGAGAAAGGAAAACAAAAGAATGCAAAACAGCAACAGACCTGCTTGGTAATTAGTTCTAACTAGCTACAGAGAAGAGAGACAGGATAGTACAGGAGAAGGCCGAAGGAAGATGAGGAGGAGTAGGAGGAAGAGGAGGAGGAGGAGGAGGAGAAGAAAGTGAGGTGATGAGAAGAGCAACGAAAAAACAACAACAAAAACAGAGATACGAAAAGAAAAACAGGTGGAAAACGCAAGGAGGAGGATACGAAGATGAAAACAACACCAATTTACAAAGAAAACAAAGTAAGATAAAGACTTGGTTGACATAACAAAGCGTCCAAAAAAGCAAAGACGCCGACCGGAGGAGTAAAGGAGGAGGGAGGCAGTGGGGGTGGGGAGGAAAGTGTGAGGGGAAGGGCAAGGAGAGAAAGTGGAATGTCCGCCACCAAGACGCGGCTGCCACGACGGGGAACATGACCCGGGCTGTGAGGGAAGGCTGCGGCTGTGGCTTTGATGTTGTCTGGTCTGGGAAATAGAATGCACGGTGCCAAAACCTTTATTTATTTGTAGACAGTGAGGGATTTGTATGTATATAATCCGTTACCGTTAAAATCTTCACTTATTTGTAGCAACTCGGTTATTTGTGTTTGTTATATGTTACCGGTGTCAAAAACCTTAATTTATTTGTAGATACCGGATTATTTGTGTGTGTAAGATTCGTTACTTAACAGTACAGTGGAACCATGCATGCTTTGGGGTCCGAGGGGTCTCCAAGCACACGGGTTCGAATCCTGTCCACGGTCCGAGTGTAGGTTGGGCTTCCTCACTCGGGGCAACGGTTTCCAAGAGGGTGAGCTTTGAGATAGGAGGTACCCCAAAAAGTATCCCCTTTAGCCCATAAATTCCCGTGAAAAGCCCACAGGGTACAAATAAAAAAAAAAAGCCAGAGTTTATGTTCAGCTCCCCTGCATCAGCTTTTATATCCTTAACCTCTTCAGTACTAGGACGCATTTTTTTCCATGAGTTTGGGTATGATCAGACGATTTTATTGACATTAGGAAGGGTCTTTGGAGGTCAGAAGATTAACGGCCAGAGTCTTTACTGTTTTAATCCTCACATAAGTTTATGAAGCTGTATAAGATGGCCATATAGTAAGCAGAATATGAAAACGCGGCATAGCACTGAAGGGATTAACCATTATAACCACCCACTCACTCTAACACAACCCTTCACTACAACTTAAACTTTTTCTTTTCCTTACTAATACTTAAAATAAATATATATCATCCTTCCCTCGTTTTCTCCGCCTCCCTTCCTCCATCAACCCTCCCACACATGCGTCACACTCACCTGAACCATCAAAGCCACACCTGCCAGCCTCTCGTTGCCTTCCACTCACCTGCAAAATGGAAGATATATTATCACTTAAGATTTACATATTCTTTTAAATTTTC
Organism: Portunus trituberculatus; assembly: GCF_017591435.1. Lineage (NCBI taxonomy): Eukaryota > Metazoa > Arthropoda > Malacostraca > Decapoda > Portunidae > Portunus > Portunus trituberculatus. The sequence continues at coordinate 994,132 of NC_059291.1, forward strand.
AGCTATAAATAGGGGTCACATCCTGCATTGCCTTACGTATATAGGTTACATGGGGGCACTGAAGAGGAGTGATATGTTCCCTCTGTCTTGCGTCGGAGTGTACGGGGGGGGGGGGTCATATCCTACCCGTTTTAACCCTTGAATACTGGGACACATTTTTACCTTGAGATTTATGTAAGATTAGACCATTTTATTAACATTAGGAAAGGTCCATGGAGATTAAAAAGATTAGCGGCCACAGTCTTCACTATTTTAACCTCCCACATAAGTTTCTGAAGCTGCATGAAGCCACCAAAGAGTAAGCGGAGTGATATGAAAACCCATCGTGGTACAGAATGGGCTAAAGAGATTACACGCTACTGCTTCTACGCCAAACTCCAGACGAATCAAATGTCTCTACCTTGTGTTATATGCAGAGACGTCATTTCCACCACGACTATCGGAAAAGAAATAGATTAGTAGACAAGTAACGTTCATCCGAGGTGCTTCACTGACTAATACACTATTCATGAACGCTAACCCAAGTCTTCAGGTTATAGTAATTGTGTCTCGCCATCCAATTTGTTGCTCCTGTCGCTGGCTTGGTGGTGGCGTGGAGAGTAATGCTTTGCGGCGCTGTGGGTGTGTGGTGTTTGTTAGGAGGAGGAGGAGGAGGAGGAGGAGGAGGAGGAGGAGGAGGAGGAGGAGGAGGAGGAGGAGGAAGGGGGGTGATAAGAAGAGCAACGAAGAAAACGACAAAAAACAAACACACGAGGAGAAGGAGAAGGAGAAGGAGAAGGAGGAGGAGGAGGAAAAGAGGAAGAGGAGAAGGAAAAGGAAAAGGAGAAGGAGAAGAAGGAAAAGCAGAAGGAAAAGGAGAAGGAGAAGGA
>NC_059291.1:1000000-1052500 GCF_017591435.1 Portunus trituberculatus
AAAGAAAGAAAACAAAGAAGGCACGGATAATGGTCATAGAGAAAAAAAAATGACAAAGCTGCCTTAAAAAATGGAAAGAGAGAGAGAGAGAGGAAAAACTAACTACACCAAAGAATAAAAGAACATTGAAAGAAAAAAACCACGAAAAAAACTAACGAGGAAGAAAAAAAAGAAAAAAACATTAAAGAAAAACAAAGAAAACATAGAAAACGAAAAAAAAGGAAAAAAGAAAGATGAAGAAAAGAAACAGCTGCCTTATCAACAACAACAACAACAACAACAACAACAACAACAGCAGCAGCAGCAGCATAAACTATAGAGCACCCAGCAAGAATCAGTTTTTTTTCCACCTATGACGGGAAACATCCAGTGACCATCGAGACACTCCCAGAATTAAATCACTTCTGCTCACTCTCTGGGAAGCAACAGTTCTATAGTTTTCTTCCCTTAACCTAACCTAACCTAACCTAACCTAACCTGCTGCCTTGACCATCCCTCGCCTATAACCCCTTCACTGCTCATCCTTTGACACTCAGGACAAGAGCAAGGACAAGGAGACCAGAGACCAGACCAGAGAAGACAAGACAAGATAAACAAAACCAGACTATCTCAGACCGAACAAGAAAAAGACAAGGACAAGCACAAAGAAACTAGACCACACAAGACAAGACAAGACAAGACAAGACAAAGACACAGACATAGACAGACCAAACAAACCAAACAAGACAAGACAAGACAAAACAAGACCACACCATAAGACAAGACCACCCTAGACCAGCCCAGACCAGCCGCATCACCAGCCAGAGCAACAGCGCACCATCCCTTCAAATCTGCCACGACTCCACTGCGGAATTCTGGCGCGAAATGTTTAAAGCGCGGAGGATTTCGGCGAATTTTCCAAACATCAAAACATTCTCGTGGATCATCCTGGCGCAAGATACACAGGCGGCACTGAAAATAAAGCACTTCTAGTCTCGTGCTGTCATCTAGCGGGGGACACGAACGAACACCTAGTCGCTGGCCGTGTGGAAAGGTGCGGGTGATGGAATGCCGTAGCCGCAGCCGTAGCAGCAGCAGCAGTAGCAGTAGCAGTGGTAATGGCAGTAACAGTAGCAGTAGCAGTAGCAGTAGCAGTGGCAATGGCAGTAGCAGCAGCAGTAGCAGTAGCAGTAGCAGTGGTAATGGCAGTAACAGTAGCAGTAGCAGTGGCAATGGCAGTAGCAGCAGCAGCAGTAGCAGTAGCAGTAGCAGCAGCAGTACAGAACATAACTAAAAGAGCTATGCAAACACAAGTTCACGTCGCTGCAGTTGAAGTTAACGAGGAACACACTACGTACCCTTTTCCACCGACCAACCACACTAAGACTCGCAGCCTTTAAGCCGAAAAGCCGAGCACTCTACAATTACGGCCAGATATCGAGTAACTTAACCTTCCACCACACCGTGCACTGAATACCACCAATACTTGATATTCTAATTATAAAAAAAATCTTACTTCTTTCGGCTTCCCTGATAAGGAGTCACCAAAGTGGGTCATCCTTCTCTAATTCACTAATTTTTTCTATGCCTTTCTTAACCAAACTCACCACTTGCATGAATATCCTCCTTGATTAGTCTTATACAAAAAATCTTACTTTTCCTTCCGGCTTCTATGATAAGGAGTCGCCAAAGTGGGTCATCCTTCTCTAATTCACTAATTTTTTTCTATGCCTTCCTTAACCACACTCATCACTTGCATGAATATCCTCCTTGATTAGTCTCATCACCTTCTAACAGTCCTACACAACCTCACATAACTTCAAAAGCACACCTGAGAGCTTAAAATTGAATGAAAATGCAAAATAAAGAGTATTAATGTGACAGTTTCCTTCATTTCTATACCTTCACTTGCACCACGCACTTCGCAGCCACATAAGCCTATGATCCATATTCAGAAACGCTTTGCTCTCTCACCTCGACTACTTTCCAAGGCCACAGAGATGACCGGCGGGGTTTTCAAGAGTGTTCCTCCAGTTAACAATGTAGTAATCTTGTCAATCTGCCTCTAGAACCGTAAAAAACACCTTAAAATAACGCGTGTAAACAGGAAAGCCTTTATAGAAATCTTGTCGATCTGCCTCTAGAAGCGTAAAAACACCTTGAGAAAACGCGTGTAAACAGGAAAGCCTTTTCAAAGAGTGTAGGTGAGGCGAAGAAGTGTCTGAGAATACAAGCCTCGGAGCGATGACAGCAGCACCAGCAGTCTTCGATACCACCTCGAGTCACATGGAGAAGAATTGAATGTTTTTGTTTTGTCAGACTGAAGACTTCTGAGAAACGGATACTATGGAAACGATGGGACTGAATAATACGAAGAGGAGGAGGAGGAGGAGGAGGAGGAGGAATATAAATGAATACAAATGAAGTCCAAATAGCAATAGACTTTGAGGTTCTGGCACGGCTTCTTGTGTAACTATTTTAAGTAAACTAAAGAGTGAGAGAGACAGAAAAGTACAGAAGAAGACCAGGTTTAGAAGAAAAAAGAGGAGGAGGAGGAGGAGGAGGAGGAGGAGGAGAGCCAAGATAAGGAGGAAAAGGAATGAGCGGCAGAAAAAAACACAATATCCTTTTTTCTGCTTCCCTTATCTCCTGGAACCCTGCAGAGAGAGAGAGAGAGAGAGAGAGAGAGAGAGAGAGAGAGAGAGAGAGAGAGAGAGAGAGAGAGAGAGAGAGAGAGAGAGAGAGAGAGAGAGAGAGAGAGAGAGAGAGAGAGAGCAGCGACACAAACAATGACAGATCATAAATTTCACGAGGAAGAGGTAGTGAATCATGGCGAGGAGGGAAAGGAAGGAGGAAAGTAGGAAACATTATGATGGATAAAGGAGGAGAAGGGAAGGAGAAAACATTACGAAGGTGGAAGAGAAGGAGGAAGATTGGGAAGAATGGAGGAATGTGGATAAAATGAGAGATGGTATAAAGAGAGAGAGAGAGAGAGAGAGAGAGAGAGAGAGAGAGAGAGAGAGAGAGAGAGAGAGAGAGAGAGAGAGAGAGAGAGAGAGAGAGAGAGAGAGAGAGAGAGAGAGAGAGAGAGAGAGAGAGAGAGAGAGAGAGAGAGAGAGAGAGAGAGAGAGAGAGAGAGAGAGAACAATAGCGACCACTGCTCATTATCTGAAATTCAATAATAAAAAGAAAAGAAAAAAACTGAAGAACTATTAGTCAATTAGGGCAATTTATTCTCCTACTGCCATTGTGTGTTCCGCCCACACGCCCACACACACACACACACACACACACACACACACACACACACACAAAGGTCAAATTCTCATAACTTTTCTCGTTCTTGTGTTCATAATGGACGATATTGTCTCTCATCACATCTTTTCTTATTTTTTTTCATATTTTCGTTTCATAGTTCCGTTTATTTATTTATTTATCTTTTGTATGAAGTATTATAGCCTGTTCTATTTTTTTTCTTCTGCAACTTTTCCTTCGAGGGCAACATGATTTGAAGGTGTTTTTATCATTCTGCATTGCTTTTTCATCGCTTCATCATCGTAATATACTTCATGGCTACGTGCTTGTGGATATTATAAACCTTACCCATTACATTTTCTATATTTGAGTACTGCAATCGTCAATACATTAATATTGCCCGTATAACCTGCTTAAACGAGAGAGAAAAAAAGAGACGAAGAAGAAATGGAGAGAAAGAGAGAAAGAAGAGGGAAAACTGGGGCAAAAATATATAAGTAACGGAGAATGAATAAAAATAAAGAAACAAGATAGAAAGGAAAAAGTTTAGAATGAGGAAGAGGAGGAAGGTATAGTGTTCTCTCATTGCTAATCATTCCTAATTCTTTCCTCTAATTCCCAAACCATCTCGAAGCATCATTATATTAACTGGTAAACTCTGGAACTCCCTGCCTGCTTCTGTATTTCCATCTTCCTACGACTTGGCATCTTTTAAAAGGGAGGTTTTAAGACAGTTGTCGCTGACTTTTGACTAACTCTTGGATCTTTAAGGGAACTAGCAATCAAGTGGGCCTTTTTTTCTTTTACTTTTTGTTGCCCTGGCCGGGTTGCACAAACAATAAATAAATAAATAAATAAAAATTGCTAAGTCTACTCATTTAAATCCCCTTTTTATTTCTTTCTTGTCGCTGTTCATTAATATTTCGTTACTGGTAGTGGTGTGAAGTGCTGCAAAGTGTAGTAATAGGATTAATTTCACTGTTTTTACATGTTTTCTACTAATTCAACGTCCACTGATCTGCTGATAGTCTCCTTGTAAGACCAGAGAACAGGTGGACTTGCTCCCGTATCAGGGGACATAAGATGAAGAAAATCTGTCCTTGTAACGCTGAGGCAAGCTCTCTGGCAGCCACGGACACCAGGAAACATGTTGTGAATGTCTCAATTAATACAAAAGTCCACCCTGCTCTCAATGCCCGTTTTTTGTGACTGATTTCCGTGCTACATACTTGCAGAATGTTACCCGACTTTCTCTTGCGCCTATACCTCGCCTCCCGGCCGTGATGTGTCCAGCGCTTCATGTAAAATTTCCATATTTTTTTTCATCCTGTATTTTTCCCGGAGCGCGAGAGACTGTATTGCCGACACTTCCCGTCACAGTCTGCACAAAAACTACTGGAATATTTACTGGGTTAGGTCTGCGCCTCCTGCTTCTCTTCCCACTTTACTGCAAGGGTGGTGTGGCGGGGCGGTGAGGCGGGGTGGTGAGGTGGGGCGGTGAGACGGGGCGGGGAGATAGTCCAGAGCTCTCTTGCGACACTGACACACAGCAATGTCCTAACTTGTCCAGGCGAGGGTGTGGAATTATTCATTATCTGCTCTTTCTTCACTTTAAAATTTGTCCTCGTTCTTATTATCTTTTTTCACTTAAAAATTTCTCCACGTTGTTATTTTCTTTCTTCACTTAAAAATTTCTCCTCGTTGTTCTTATCTTTCTTCACTTTTAAAATTTGTCCTCTTTGTTATTTTCTTGTTAAAATCTCTTTACCACTTACAAATCATTAGACTTTTATTTTCATACCAGTTTCTTAAATAGTTTTGTGGCCTAGAGAAGACAAAAATTAACCTCCACTTCTCTATTGTCTCGTGTGTCCTTGCGAGCCTTATTTTCCAGCGGCCTGAGTGTTGACAAAGGAAGGCTGAGGCAGTGAAAGTGTTATTCGTCCTCGCTGGTATTTACGAGCCACTGCTGTTGTTTGGTGCGCGGTTCAGTTCCGTTGTCTGGAGTGACGAGCTTTGTCTTCGTAATAACACTTTCCGATGTTTTCTATCCTCCTGAATAAATCCTTTTTTTCTTCTTTATTTCCATTTTTTCAACGGTAAGTCAAGTCTCTCCGGTACCTCCAATGAGTATATTTTGACTCATATCTACCACCACATCACGGTGTTGCTCTCCTTGCGTCAATAACACCAGCAACATTCTTGAATTATTTTAGTCATTTCACAGTCTACCTTTGTTATCGATTAAGTTTCAGTCACTTTTTCTTTTATTTATACCATGTGGGCTTTTCACGGGAATTTCTGGGCTAAAGGGGATACTTTTTGGGGGTACCTCCTATCTCAAAGCCCACCCGCTAGGAAACCATTGCCCCAAGTGAGGAAGCCCAACCTACACTCGGACCGTGGACAGGATTCGAACCCGTGCGCTTGGAGACCCCTCGGACCCCAAAGCACGCATGGTTACTAATAAAGACAGTAAAGAATAAATGGTCTCGTTTATCGGTTGTGATTCTGAATAGTGACCAGTAAAATCGTCTCAGTTCACAAAGACATGATGATAAAACTCTCACCAGCAAGCGGAAGGTTAGCAAACAACACAGGAACACGTGGAGAGAAAATAAACCAGCCAAGAATAACGTGAGGAGGAACATTTAAGCAGCCAGTTTTCCTTGAACGCAGCGAGAGGCAAGATACAAGTAGCGTTCAATTGTAGCTCGTTATTGTATTCCTCGTATCGCTTATCCTAATGCTTACTGTGATGCGAGGGACGTTGATTGGACCGAGGGGAGATGAGGGCCGGACCACTTCCCTCACTTCCTAATCCTCCGTCACGTTTTAACAAGGTATTACAAGGGATTCCAACAGGGCTAGGATTTCTGACCAGGCTGCTGGATTTCAATACCCTACACCAGTAAATGTATTAGATAGAAGGAGAGAGAATGACAGATGCACATTATAAGACCGAGTAAACCTAGAAACAACCAAACACGCCAGCAACCACCCCAGAAAACCCCCAGTAGTGAGCAGGATTCCAACCCGTCTTCAAGCATTGCAGCCAGACGCTCTACCGATTGAGCCACGGAGGTTCTCATATATTATTGTGCATTAAGCTAGGCAGCCTCGAGTGGCCCTTGGAGAGCTGCCCAGCTATCGGTACAGGTGAGACGGTGAGGCAGCGTGGGCGCCCCTCCTCCTCTACTCTTCAATAAACAAGCAAGGGAGCCACACGGATGGATAGCTGAAGGGGAGCAACACACATACTTCTCTGATTAATCATAACTCCCTTAATGAGGTGTGTATGTCTTTCCTGGAGGAGGAGGAGGAGGAGGAGGAGGAGGAGGAGGAGGAGGAGGAGGAGGAGGAGGAGGAGGAGGAGGAGGAGGAGGAGGAGTGATGGTGATGGTGGTGGTGGTGGTGGTGGTGGTGATGGTGGTGGTGATGGTGGTGGTGGTGGTGGTGGTGGTGGTAACTATGAAGTGGACGGAAGCAGAATATTATGATAGCGGATATGTGGTAATGATAACAGACATTGTGTGTGAGAGAGAGAGAGAGAGAGAGAGAGAGAGAGAGAGAGAGAGAGAGAGAGAGAGAGAGAGAGAGAGAGAGAGAGAGACGAGGACAAGCACGCGACTCATGTTCAAGGGAGAGAAACTGAGCCAGAACAACAAAACACAAACAGATGGAAGCGAGAGAGAGAGAGAGAGAGAGAGAGAGAGAGAGAGAGAGAGAGAGAGAGAGAGAGAGAGAATATCCAGCTGAACCAAATCAACAACAGGAGAGCAAGAGAAGGAAACAATGATAAGACAACACTGCCCACACTATCACTGGATCTTGAGACCACAGAGGATGAGTGAGTGAATCTACTGACACGCTAATCAATACTGGCTGGATACAAGAAAGGATACCAACCAATAGAGACACGCAAAAATAAATGAATAAATAAAGAATGCCTAATTTGAGTAAGTATTCTTCATAGGTGGCCATTCAGGTTATAAATAAATGAAAGGCTCAACTAGAAACGAACAGAAATAAAAAAAAAACTTGTACGATGATTTCATAAGATGCGAGAAAATTAACAAGGACGGTTCACTGTAATCCAATATTGTAGTTTCTGATAGTTCTGTTCACACCACAAGAAAAGCTTAACTCCTTCAATACTGAGACAGATTTTCACCTTGAGATTTGTGTACCATTTAGGGCATTTTATTGACATTAGCAAGAGTCTATGGAGGTCTGAAGATTACTGGCCACAGTCTTCGCTATTTTACTTCCCCCCCCCCCATGAGTTTCTGAAGCTGTAAAAAATGAACAGATAGTGAGCAGAATGAATATGGAAATGCGTCATGGTACTGAAGGGGTTAACGGCAATTTTCCTGTAGTTTATGTTAGGGAGGCATATCATGAACAGGACTTTCTATTTTCACACTTCTTTTTTCTTTTTACCTCTACCATCACTCCACGAACTGAAAAAAAAAAAACCATAGTAATCTAAACTTGTAAAGGACACACAAACAAAGAAATATCATGAACAGGACTGAAACTTTCACTCATTTCTATCTGTACCCACACTCCACAAAAAGTCTCAAGGACACAAACAAAAGAGAATTCACACACACACCACGACAATGATTTACAACGGCGCATAAAAAGTTGAAGGTATATCCTCACATTATGATGATTTACACCCGCACTGAGGAGTAATGGGCCTCCACATTAAGCCAACGATTTCCAGCAGTGCGTCGCCGGGGTAACGCACAGGGCGCACACAGAAGGCTCGGAGTGGCTTCTGGTGGAGACAGTGCGCGTGGAAGACTTGAGGGGTGATGCTGTCTGGCGCCACGCACGGCCAGGAAGGGAAGGGTGGGGAGGGTGACAGTGAGGCGATGCTAAAACAGTGATGAAAAGAAATATTGAGTAAGAAAAGATGACATTGGTGATACTTGAGAGAGAGAGAGAGAGAGAGAGAGAGAGAGAGAGAGAGAGAGAGAGAGAGAGAGAGAGAGAGAGAGAGAGAGAGAGAGAGAGAGAGAGAGAGAGAGAGAGAGAGAGAGAGAGAGAGAGAGAGAATTTCGTTAGTTAATGTTTACAATACTCACCAAGCGTATTCACCAATGCCACACAGAAGGCTTCCAGCAATCGCATTAGCGCTGGTCCGCCCACTGAACACCGCTTGAGACACGCATCGTTTGAAGGCAAGAAAGAAGCGACCAGAGGGGAACCGCGCAAACCACCCACGCTATGCTGTTTCAGTTGTAGTTGTTGCTTTTTGCTGATAATCTTTGACAGAAGGAATTTTTAAAGTAACATTTTTCATCGGAAGTTATTGACCGCACGGTAATGGAATCAAGTTACTGTAATGTGGATAAGTGAGGCAGAGGAGGACGGAAGGAGAGACAGACAAGACAGAGAGAGACAGATGGATAGACGGACAGAGACAGAAAGACAGACAAACAGACAGACAGACCTTAAATGCTCTTAGTACCATTCATCATCATGGAATCAAACACCTTCATCACAACCACAAAAAAAAAAAAAAAAAATAAAAAAAAAAATAAAAAAAAAAAAAAAAAAATCAGGAATACCAAATTAAGAAACCCTATTTGTACTGTACGTGAGATTCGAACCCTGAACACATACACCACCTATCACCATCACCCCAATGAACCCACAAACAACACTCATGAACCAGTACTCCACACACACCAAAAAAAAAAAAAAAAAAATAAATAAAAAAAAATAAATAAATAAAGCGAAATCACACACCCACACGCACACTCACCCATCCTCTCATCCACACGCCCGTCCATACACACCCACACACCTGTACACCAGCTTTTGACTAATCTGAGTGTTAGAGATGTGCAGCGGAGGTCAGGTAAGCTTTAATACAGCAAGCGGGTGATGGGGAGGGAGGGAAGGGACTGCTTGGAGGTGTAGGGCGGGGCTGAGGCAGGGCTGTGGCAGGGCTGGGGGCAGGGTTGGGGTAGGGGATGCCTCTGCTTTCACCTGTCTCCGGCAATGAAGCCAATCAGGTACCGAGGGACAGAAGGACAGAGGGACAGAGGGACAGAGGGACAGAGGGACAGGTTGGACAGGTGCTCTGAGCTGGACAGTGTCATAGTGTGGTAGTGTTTGTGTTAAAATTGAATGCTGTGTTGGATGTTTGTGTTTGTGAAGATGTGGTTTATTATGTTTTGTTTTTCTTGTTATTTCAAGGTGCGGCAAGTGAGAGAGAGAGAGAGAGAGAGAGAGAGAGAGAGAGAGAGAGAGAGAGAGAGAGAGAGAGAGAGAGAGAGAGAGAGAGAGAGAGAGAGAGAGAGAGAGAGAGAGAGAGAGAGTGTGTGTGTGTGTGTGTGTGTGTGTGTGTGTGTGTGTGTGTGTGTGTGTGTACGTACACATCCTATCCACCTCAGAAAGACCAAAACACACACACACACACACACACACACACACACACACACACACACACACACACACACACACACACACACACACACACACACACACACACACACACACACACACACACACACACACACACACACACACACACACACGATAATGAAGTCTGCATGATCCGGCAAACTTTACACGAGGATAAGAACCAAAACAAATAAGAAATCGCCGCTGACAGAATAACTGACACCACAAAGAAGACAAAGACGGATTGGTTTTTGAAGGCAAGAATGAAAACAAATAGATAACCAGGCAATGAACACTACTACTACTACTACTACTACTACTACTACTACTAAGAATACAATAACCAATACGAAAAAAGACGACAAATATAAAACCAGAAGAAAAAATACAATAACGTACGAGAGAGAGAGAGAGAGAGAGAGAGAGAGAGAGAGAGAGAGAGAGAGAGAGAGAGAGGTCACCATGTACCCAAAAGATATCTTCACAAGGCAAATGAGACCCAGAGGTACTTAATATTCTGCCGGATGAGAATAATTTACGCTAGAGAGAGAGAGAGAGAGAGAGAGAGAGAGAGAGAGAGAGAGAGAGAGAGAGAGAGAGAGAGAGAGAGAGAGAGAGAGAGAGAGAGAGAGAGACTAATGAAAACGCTGAATTTTAGAAGCAATGATAACATGGAGGGGGTAAAAATAAGAAAAAGATATGAGGAGGAATGGAAAGGAAGGAAAGGCAAATTAAGAGGAAGATGCTGGTGGTGAAAACGACATGAATAAGGAACACGAGTTTTTAATACATTTGTGGCTAAGAGGGAGAGGAAACAAAGGAACGAGATAAGGAAGGAAGGAAGGAAGGGAGGAATGGAAGCGAGAAAGATGAGATGGAAAAGAGGAAGAGAAAGAGAGAGAAAGAACATACTGGTTAGGGAGAGGCTGTGATATAATGCATGGGAGAGGTGAACCGGCCGACTCGTTACACCATATTCCTGAAACATTTCTATCTGACAACGTAAAGTACATTCAAGGAGGTATGATAGAAGTCACAGTGTTTTTCAGGGTTGTTTTTTATGGTTCTAGTGACAAAGGCTCGTGTGTCAAGGTAGGGTGGCGGGGAAGTGGGTTGGAAAGGGTTGGAAAGGGCTGGAAGGGGTTTATGTCACGTGAGGGTGGCTGGAGGAGGGTGCGAGAGTTGTGTGGCAGGACGTGAGGTATGGGATGGGGAGAGGGAGAGGAGTGGAATGGGTATAAGGATTTAATTAGGGAACGAGAACTGGGTTGAGAGCCTCTAGGGAGAGAGAGAGAGAGAGAGAGAGAGAGAGAGAGAGAGAGAGAGAGAGAGAGAGAGAGAGAGAGAGAGAGAGAGAGAGAGAGAGAGAGAGAGAGAGAGAGAGAGAGAGAGAGAGAGAGTGTGTAGATCGTCTTTCCGTTTGCTGTGTCTAAGGTTAACACACACACACACACACACACACACACACACACACACACACACACACACACACACACACACACACACACACACACACACACACTGAGCAGCGCTGACACGTTAATTACATGTAAAATACTGTAACTCTCACCAGACAGGAGACTAGACCACTTCATATCCAGTTTGGCTCTCATGTCTGGGGGGGATCCACACACACAGCTTTACTAAACAAGGTGGAATCTAAAGCTTTTCGTCTTATCAACTCTTCTCCTCTAACTGACTGTCTTGATTCTTTAAGTCACCGCCGCAATGTTGCATCTTTATCTGTCTTCTACCGCTGTTTTCATGCTGTCTGCTCTTCTGAACTTGCTAACTGCATGCCTTCCCCCCTCCTGCGGCCTCGCTGCACAAGACTCTCTACTTCTTCTCATCCCTATTCTGTCCATCTTCCTAATGCAAGAGTTAACCAGTATCTTCACTCCTTCATTCCCTACACTGGTAAACTCTGGAACTCTCTACCTGTGTCTGTATTTCCACCTGCCTATGACTTAAACTCTTTCAAAAGAGGAGTGTCAAGACACCTCTTACGTTAACTGGACCCTCCTTTTAGATTTTTTTGTTTTTTCTCTTTCTACTTTCCTCTTAACAGGGCCTGGCAACCAGCGGGATTTTTTTTTTCCAACACTGTTTTCCTTGGCCAGTGCCCTTGTAATGTAAAAAAAAAAGTTTGCGAGACCTACTTTTTTTTTCCATTGTTATTTTTGATTACTGCCATTACTACTACTACTACTACAACTACTACTACTACTACTACTGCTACTACTACAACTATAACTACTACTATTACTACACTACTACTACTACTACTACTACTACTACTACTACTGCTATTACCACCACCACTACTACTACTACTACTACTAACACTACTAATACCTACTACTTCTACTACTACTATATACTTTTACTGGTCCTTTTCTGCTGCTTTTTGCCATCAGTACCACTATTACTACTACTATAACCACTTACTACTAATATAATAAAAAACTTCAAGAACTGTCACGTCTACGTCTCATGGCATCTGGCAACGTTTCCTTAATTTCTTATGCTCTTAACTTGTCCACCACCACCACCACCACCACCACCACCACCATCACCTCCTTTACTATTCCTATGTATAATACCACACTATGTATATCTAAGGCTATTTCTTAGTGGCTCAAGAGTAAGGCAAAGACAGGAAATAAAGTCGTAATATTTCTGACGTGGTAGTGGTGGTGCTGTGGTAAGGGCGTGGATGATTGTGGTAATTCTTGTTGTGGCGGTGGTGGTGGTGAAAGAGTTGAAGAGAAATGAGTCTTGGTGGTTGACAGAGTGGAGGGAGAGGTGGAGGAAGCGAAGAGTGAAAGAGGAGCTTAATTAATACACGGGTTTATTCCAATGCGTGTTGTAGGAATTTATTTTCCATCACTATTTATGTCAGTGGCGTTACCAGCGTGGCCAGTGAGAGGAATGAAAAAGTGTTAAGGTCTTCTCTTTTTTCTCAGTAGTAGTAGTAGTAGTAGTAGTAGTAGTAGTAGTAGTAGTAGTAGCAGTAGTAGTAGCAGCAGTAGTAGTAGTAATGACATTGGGAAGTACAAATATATTTCTTCTCCTTTGTCTATTCATTATCATAAACTGTTTGCTTCAGTTAGTAGTATTGATGATAATGAGGGTGAAGGTGAAGGTGAAGGTGATGGTGGTGGTGATGGTGATGAAGATAATGACGGTGATGGTTAGAAGAGAGGCGCTATTGTTGGTGGCGATACAGCAGTTGATATAGCGGTAGTGGTGAGTTAGGGATGCTACTAATGGTGTTACTAATGAGGTTAAAGGCGGCGGTTAAGGAGGAAGGGCAGGAGGTGAGGTGGACACTGCAAACCATCATTACAGCGGGAGGTGAAGCTGGTGAAGGGAGGGATGGAGGGAGGGCAGGGCTGGTGAGGGGAGGGAGGGATGGATGGAGGGAGGGAGGTTGAAGGGAGGGCAGGGGTGGAAAGGCAGGTTTAATGTGTTTAATACTGATCACACTCTCTCTTCCCCTCCTTCCCTCCCTCCTTTCTTCACTCACTCCCTCTAACCCTTCCTTTCCCTTCCTCACTCCCTCCTTTCTTCTCTCACTCCCTCTAACCCTTCCTTTCCCTCCTTCCCTCCCTCCTTTCTTCACTCATTCCCTCTAGCCATTCCTTTCCCTTCCTCACTCCCTCCTTCCTTTCCCTTCTGCCTTCACTTTCCTCTCTTTCTCCCTCCCTTCCTTTCACTCTTCTCTCCCTCTTTCCTTCTCCTCTCACTTCTCCACAATATGCTCCCTTTTCCTCTTTTTTTATTGATACAGTTTGTTACAATTTTAGGGAGTTTTGTACAGGTTCAAGGGAGTGTGGTGAGTACTCCTTCCCTTAAAACCTAACCCTATTGAATTATTTGTAACATTAAAAGTAAGTTCTAAAATACAAAAACAATTATACTACTTTCTCTCTCTCTCTCTCTCTCTCTCTCTCTCTCACCTAACGTTAAAACCCTCCTCGTGGGCGGTACTTTGTTTCTTCCCTTCCCTCCACTTTTTTTTTTCCTTTACTCGCCTCAGTACAATGTATTGAGCGCGCTTAATGAAAAGGCTACACGCACGCACGCACAAACTATGGCTCGATTATCCAAAATATGAGTCCGCGCAGGGGAGAGTAAATACTGTTAATTTGATCATATTTTCCACCCTTTCTGACCTTACCCGTCCTCAATCTCTCTCTCTCTCTCTCTCTCTCTCTCTCTCTCTCTCTCTCTCTCTCTCACACACACACACACACACACACAATACTAAAGCAACCACAATGAAAAGAAAAGAAAGAACAAAGTGAAAAAAAAAATCAAACATAACAGAAAGAAAAAAATCATGAATAAACTCAAATTTCTAAACGCGTCCAAACATTTTTTCTTGCCTTTTTCATTTTTTCTCCCAAAGCTTCCTCTCTTTGCATGACCGCCCGCCGTCCCCACGTCACCACAAGATCGAGGAATGAATGCAACTGGGGGCCCTGTGTCTGCGCCTCACTGGGGGAAAAGGAGGTGTGTTGGTGGAGTTGGAGGCAGGGGGAAGGGGGGAAGAAGACACGAATGCAGGTGGAGAGAGAGGCAGGGAGGTAAAGGAGGGAGGGATGCAAGGAAGCAGAGAGGAAGGTAGGGCGGTAGGTAGAGTGGGAAGCAAGGGCCGTACAGGGAGGCAGGGAGGGTCATTCAGGCGTTTTTGTGTCCATCCACCCCTGCCTCGACCCTTTACCCTGCCTGTGTCTCCTCGGGCTGGCCTCCGCTATTGAGAAAACGTCAATAATCCTGCCCACCAATGGCATCGCGGCCTGCTGGTGATTCAAGAACCTGTTTTTTTTCCCTCCCATCCTGTTAGTTTCTTTTTTCCGGTTGTGGTCTTTCTATGCTGTTACCGTGTGTTTTGGCGGGTTTGCCTGTGACTCGTGTGTTTTTTTGTGGTTTAGCTGGTTTTGTTCTTGATTTCTTTTGCTTTTTCATTGCATTGGTGTGGTTTGTGTTTATTTTAGTGTTATTTCAGTGGTTTTGATGTTTTGTTGGCTGTTACCGTGTGTTTTGGTGGGTTCACTTGTGACTTGCGTGTGTTTTGCTGTTTATTTTCCTGATTTCTTTCGCTTTCTTTTATTGTATTGATGTGGTTTTGTGTTTATTTTAGTGTTATTTCAGCAGTTTTGGTGTTTGTTACGCGTGTTTTGGTGGGTTTACTTGTGAGTCGCGTGTATTTTGTGGTTTTGCTCTCATTGTCTTGATTTCTTTTGCTTTTTTATTGTGTTGGTGTGGTTTTGTGTTTATTTTAGTGTTATTTCAGTCGTTTGGGGGTTTGGTTGGCTGTTCGATAGTTTTGTTGTTATCTTGGGTTACTTCTGGTGTTGTAGTGGTATCGTGTTTATGCTTTTCTAGTGATCGTGTCGAAATGTTCTGATGCTATTCTGAATCCGTGTGAGAACAGGATATCACGTGCGACAGCAAAAAAAAAAAAAAAATAGAGGAAAAAAGGAGTTTGTTATTTATTTAGGTGTGTAAGATCAATGCCTTTCCTCCTGCAGCTGCCTCTTACCCACACACTTGCTCCACAGGTGGGATATACTCGTATGCCTATTCCACACACCTACACAGAACCTACACACATCTACACACCTCAATACAACCTCATTCCATGCCTTCACTTCCATCTCCACGCTTTCCCACATGCCTGGTTGCCATTACAACTGCTTACCACCAGCTCCACACCTACACAGATCCCTATTCCACACCTGCACAGCATCTACACACACCAACACACCTCCATACAGCTCTACTCCACCACCTACACCTCCCATCTTCACACCTGGTCACCATTACAACTGCTCTTACCACGCTCCACACCTGCCAAAATTCCTATTCCACATCTACCCATACCTAAATAGCACCTACACACAATAACACACCTCCACAAAACTCTACTCCATCGCCAACACCTCATCTCCATCTCCACTACTCCCACACACCTGCATCCGCTCCACACCTGCATAAATAACTAATCCACACCCACACAAACCTACACAAAACCAACACACCTCCACACAACACTACTCCATGCCTAAACCTCCATCTCCACACCTTTAAACACACCTGGTCTCCATCAAAACTGCTTACCACTCGCTCCACACCTACACAAATCACTATTCTAGACTTACCTACAACACTACTCCACCGCCTACACCATCTCCGCACCTGGTCACCATCACAACACACACGAGGGGAGAGCGCCATCGATTCACAGAGGCACTTCACCACGCGTGCAAAGGGAGGAGCTGACATCAATGGGGAAGTCGATGCATGGGAAATGAGAGGCGGTGAGAGGGAGAGACTAATGCTTGTCCTACATACAACAGCTTTCAGTTCCAGCAGGAATACAATGACCAGAGCCAGCTGTCAACATCACTAAAGCTTCCTGTGTCCTCGGAGTGCTCTTGTCCGTGTGTGTGTGTTTGTGTGTGTGTGTGTGTGTGTGTGTGTGTGTGTGTGTGTGTGTGTGTGTGTGTGTGTGTGTGTGTGTGTGTGTGTGTGTGTGTGTGTGTGTGTGTGTGTGTGTGTGTGTGTGTGTGTGTGTGTGTGTCTTTCTCTCTCTCTCTCTGAATGTACATCTTATTCAATCTTTTTATTATCGATAAATTGTGTGAGCTGGCAATAGGAAAGGCAGGCAAGTTTAATATAAAGAAAGTACTGGTAATGCATTGCTTGTACACACACACACACACACACACACACACACACACACACACACACACACACACACACACACACACACACACACACACACACACACATACACACACATACACACACACACGTTATCGATCTGTCTACTTCCTTCTCACCACTCGGGTTAATCGCTCTTGTTATACCCCGATGCACCTCAATGGTAAAGGAACAACACTATTTTATTGGTACAAGTCCATACACAAACTGGAATACGAGAAATCAATGAGAAAATGCATACAGGGTGGAAAATATTACAAGGTTTGGCTTATTATTATTATTTTTCTCAGAACTGACTCACATGCCTCGCTCACGTGACTATTAGGAACATATCACACACACACACACACACACACACACACACACACACACACACACACACACACACACACACACACACACACACACACACACACACAGTCAGTCTTTTGATGTGAATTTCATGGCACTTATTATTCACTCGCATTTGACGTAATTATAGTCGTACTGTACGCGACAATAATTTCAAAGAGAGTAATTATAACTGTCACATTAATACTGATTCATTATTGTGATCGACATAACGCTCAACTAAGAAAAAAAAAGGAAAAAAAAAGAAAAAAGGAAAATAGAAAAGGAAATAAAAAAAAGGAAAATAAAAAAAAGACATGAAAGGAAAGTATGTGTAGGTCTTATTTTTTTTCCCTCAGCTTCTCTTATTTTCTCACGTTCTTGTGTTCTGATAAAGCCAATCCCTCCATTGCGTCACCAAACACTGCCGCTGGAGGGGGGCTGGAGGGTGGGAGAGCCTGTGTCCCGCAAGCCAATAACCGTGAAGCAGCGCGCCCGTGCCTGTCCTGCCCTGCCTTTCAATATTGCCTTTTATTATGAAGCAAGGCACTCCCGGGGACCTGTTGACTCACGCGAGGCGGCGCACACTCACTCCCGCACCGCCGCCTCCACGTATTTGCCCACACACAGAGACACGAGGGAGGAATAACGTCCACTTTCACCTCGCGCACGCACTTTCCACTCTCGCACACATTTCAATAGCTCGCACACGCACACAGACACGCACACTCTTAAATTTCCCTTCCCTCTCCTCTCTCGTCACTCTTCGCCTATATTTTAGCGTGAAGTCTATCATTCATGTATTTTGTGCATTCGAGTCGTTCCTCCTTCAAACAGATTGGCTGTACTCTCAAGCCGTGTTTTGCCTCACCGCTTCACTGGTGTTGTTCTCTGCACACCACACTCCGCTCGCCGCCACCGCCAATACTCGCAAACCTCCTGGACTTGTCGTAAACTCCTTCCTTGCGTTATCTACTCGTGTGTCATTCGTGTCGAGTTTTACGACGGCCACTTCAAGGTTACACACGTCAAATTTTCAGCAGTAAGTCACCTTATTGCTGTTGAGTTTTCTGGCGGCCACTCATAAGTCACAAACATTCGCCTGTATATCTGAGTGTTTTTAGTTTTCTGTCCCTCAAAGGCGTCGCCACATGACCCGTGTAACTAATGACGTAATGTTTCTCTCTCTCTCTCTCTCTCTCTCTCTTCATGCTCTCAATATTGCTTACCTTCTTATCTTTACCTGCCTTAAACTAAACGGCGCATGTCAGAGTTGTATAATAAAATCTTATATTCCATGCTCTCTCAAAAAGGAGAATTATTCAAAATAGGTAACAGTCTATACCTAACACAGGGTGAATGAAAACTTTATCTTGATGCTGCAGTTCATTACATAAAAACCTTCTCCTACTGTAATTATTCCATGATTATTTGATTCATTAATTTAAAAAGAGATAAAATATATGTAAAGGAAGTGAAGTTAACCAAGTCTTCAAGAAAAAAAAAAAAAAAAAAACAGAAAAAGGGAAGAAAACATACCCAATTTCGTTCCTTGCGTGAAAAGTGTTCAATTTTTAAATTTAATATCCCAATGAATGGAATGGTAGGTAAGTACAACACAATGCTGCGGATCAGTGTAGCCATTATCCTCTGAACACAGCAAAGCGTCTCACTAAGCCCACACACGGCACTGGCGGCAAGGAGGCCACGTGCGGGGCTGCGGGGAGGTCAAGTGAGGTCATAGCTAACACACAACACTGGCTCTATACGCTACGCTGGGCTCACTCCGGCACGCTACGGTGATGACAGGGCGATGTTATGCTTTAAATAGGCATGTAATTCAGTGTCTGGTGTAAATGATATAATGTTATGTTCAAATCTAACCTCCTAGACTCAACCACTCTCAGGGATATACTCAGGGAATATCCACAGTTTGCCGCCAGACTGTAGATGTGTAGGCAATAAGGTGTGCAATATGTGTATTTATTTATTGAAGTACTTATATTTTTGTTATGTATACTGTCTAGTGTTATATATTTGATACTTTAACCTTAAGTCTTTGCCCAGGGGGTGGGTGGCAAGGTCCATCCTCCTCCTTTGTTGTATTTATTTATTAATTCAACAATAAATATATCACTCAATCAATCAATCAATCAAATTCTCTCTCTCTCTCTCTCTCTCTCTCTCTCTCTCTGTGCCTTTAACCCCTTCAGTACCATGAAGCATTTTCATATTAAATCTGCTCATCATTTAGTGATTTTATACAGCTTTAGAAACTTATGTGGGAAGCAAAATAGTGAAGACTCTGGCCATCAATCTTGTGATCTCTTTAGACCCTTCCTAATGTAAATAAAATCGGCTAATGATCCCTAAAACTCAAGATAGAAATATGTCCCATTACTAAAGAGGTTAATGTCCAGGGTCAGGTAACACTGCTTAAGCTTCTGCAGCGTACTAAACTAAACAGGCTACCGGTTGTTTTGCTGAAGTGTTCTATCTACTGTTAGCATCAATTAGTTTGTACCGAGTCATCCCTCACACGCACACTGCTGTCTCCTCGCTTCTGTCTTCTCTAGTGCCCGTTTCTTTTCCTGCTTGAAAATGAAGGTTACTCAAAAATGTTCCCCCAGCCAGAATACACTAGTGGAAAGTATTCCCGCCACACAAGTCAGCGGGTCTGGTGCGTAACATTTCCCCTTTTGCTTGACTTCTCTCGTCATGGCGATCCTTAACTTTTTACGCGTGTAATAATGTCAGACTCGTTACAGATGTGAAGTTTGACGGATATGACCTTCCTGTGTAACGCTCTCTCTCTCTCTCTCTCTCTCTCTCTCTCTCTCTCTCTCTCTCTCTCTCTCTCTCTCTCTCGCAACACCACCAGGTCTATTCTAATTTCTTTCCAACACGAAAAGCCTTCTAGCGGTAACAAATCTTAATGAACCTTTTGCAACATCACAATTCCTTCTTTCCAAGCACCACAGGGTTTCAAATAGTCCTTCTTCAGCCACAGCAAGCTTTCAACAGATCCCTTCTAACACAGCAAGACCTTCAACAGCTCCTTTCCAGCAAAACAGACTCCTTTATAGTTCTTTTCAGTACCACGTGGGCCCTAATAGCCTCTTAGCAGCATCATAAAGCATCCAACAACCCTTTCCAACTTTATCAGGTCTATAACAGCCACCTCAAAGGAGCAACAAGCCTCTAATGGCATTTTTCCTGTACCAATATGCTTTCAATAATTCCTTTCCAGTAACATGAGGCTTCCAACAGTCTCTTTCCAGTACCAACAAACTCCTAACAAGTATAAAGCGCCATCAATCCTTTTCTAGCATCAGGAGACCAAGAAACAGTCCCTTCCAGCACCAAGAAGCCCCTCACCTCCCAGTATCCCTTTCCCAGCATCATAGACTCCAACAATAAACCTCCAACAGCTTTCTTCCAACAATGAGCAACCTTTTAACAACTCCAAGAAACATCCAATAGCTTTCTTCCAGCATTAAGCAACCTTTCAAAAACTCAAGGACTCCCATACTTCACTCGGGCCACGTCTTCCTCACTAATATCGAGTCTACAAGTAGGGAATAAACACCATGTGGGCGTTGTCTGCAGTATTCTAAAACCTTCTTGCTCTTTTACCTTCCCTTCAGTGCCTCCATCAGTTTATCTCGTGGAGGACAAAGCTTACTCAGTGCCCCTCTTGTTTATGAGGCAAGGCAGTGTCTCCAGAATAGAGCACAGCGCCACAGGGACACGCGTCACGCCCTCCACCTGGTTAGTGCAGGGCGTCTGGCAAGTGTGTGTCGTCAGCCTGTCAGTGGGTCATATTTTGAAACCTTTCTGCGCCGCACCTCCGCTGCTATTAAAAGGCTGTCGTTAGTTGAAGTTCACGGGTTTTTTAGGAAGTTTTTACTGCTCTAGTGACCGATTAACAAAGATTCTATAGTGTTAACTCCTTCTTTACTGAGACACATTTTTACCTTGAGATTTGTGTATGATTAGACCATTTTATTTACACCAAGAAGGGTTTACGGAGGTCAGAAGATTAATGGCCACAGTCTTTACTATTCTAATCCCCCCACATGAGTTTCCGAAGCTGTACAAAATCACCAAATAGTAAGCAAAAGGAATATGGAAACGCGTCATGGTGCTGAAGGGGTTAACAGGGAAAATACTCGTAAACACCCGACTCATCATCTTTGTTGTCATTGGAAATTGGCGTGGTGGCAGAACAAAGCGTTTTTGAATAAGTGCCAGTGTTAGCCGGGCTGGGCCAAGGCCGGGCGAGGCGGGGCGAGGCGGGTTGGACGTTCGGCTCCCTCCTCGCCGCTTATCGTCTGCCTGTCACTATCTTATCGGGGATCGATCCTGCTCACTTCCCCGCCCTTCCATTGCTGCCTCCCCTTCCCTTCCCTTCCTTCTTTCCCTTCCCTTTCCTTCCACTCTCCTTCACTTTCTCCACTTGTACCCAATTTCTTTTTCCTCCTACGCACGTTCTCTGTTTTCTTTCATTCCTTTCAATCAAGGGACTCTTTTCTCCATTCCTCTCTCCATAGTACAGTGTTCTCCTTCCTCTCTATTCCTTCATACTTCCTCGTTTCAGGCGACTCCGTTCTTGCATGTTATTTATCCCACAAATATTTACTCTACCTTTTTTTATGTCGAAGTTCTTTTTTTATCCCTCTCTTGGTAACCCTCCTATTTTTTATTTTTTTTAATTTTTTTTCTCTCACTCTCTCACTCACGATGTCAAAGTTTACATCTCGTGTCAGAATGGCTTGTTCAAAGGATAATGCACAGTGAGAAGGGAGAATGGGAATGTGTGTCAGTAAGTTAGTCCCTGCCTGACCTGTACCCGTCCTGGCACACGCACGACCTCACCACTACCTCCACTCTTTGGCTTATCTCCCCCACCTGGCGCAGCGGGACGCACTGGGTGGCTCTTCTTGAAATACGACGCTAGGGTGTTATCTTTACCTTGGCTATCCTTCTTAGTCTTTCCTCTCTCTCTCTCTCTTTTATTTATACATTAATTATATTTAATCTTGGTCCCTTTACGGGTTAAAAGTGTATTATGAGTACATCTTATAATGTCTCTCTCTCTCTCTCTCTCTCTCTCTCTCTCGCCTCCCATCTCAGGCGACAGTCTCGTCTCTTTAAGGGGTAGAGCGGACCTTCCAGACTTATTAGCTTCCTCGTCTTATATTCTGCTAGTTTTTACGTCTCCTGTGATTGCCTGTCTGTGTCGCTGTCTGCCGCTCCCCACCCACCCACCCCTGATACACGTCAACATGAATCAGTTCTTCACCGTGGCTGTGCGGGGTCGCCGGTGACTGTGGTGCAATATAGGGGAACTCTTGACGTGAAAGTCGTGAGTTGAGTCTTGTTCTGATGTACGATCCTTTCTAGGACTGAGAACTCTAAGGGCCAATGTCAAAAAAATCTAAGTTTTGAGAAAAGCTAGTGTGAAATATTGCATCCTTTATTAACTATCAGGTAATTACAACAAACGAGCGACAGTGTGGCTCAATATTTCTTCGTCATGGACACACACACACGCACACGCACACACACACACACACACACACACACACACACACACACACACACACACACACACACACACACACACACACACACACACACATCAGGAATACACATACTAAGGGTAAAACATGATACTGACAGGTACGAGGAGGAGGAGGAGGAGGAGGAGGAGGAGGAGGAGGAGGAGGAGGAGGAGGACGAATAAGAAGAGGAAGAAGAAGAAGGAGAAGAAGAAAACGAGAAAAAGATATTATACACACGAAACCATCCCCAAAAAAAAAAAACGACTTAACACCACCACCACCACCACCACCAGCACCACGAGGAGCTCAGAACACGTGTTGCCTCCTGGGAGCGTCTCAGGAGTCCAGAAATTAATATATATTTTGCGAGGCTCCCGCTAGAGTGATATTAAATTTGAGTGGCAACTTAGGTTTATTGCGCTCACCGCCTTGCCCGAGGGAGAGAAGAGAGTGGAGGAGGAGGAGGAGGAGGAGGAGGAGGAGGAGGAGGAGGAGGAGGAGGAGGAGGAGGAGGGGATGGAGAGGGAAGAAGATGGGTGGTAAGACAATGAAGATGAGAGAGAGAGAGAGAGAGAGAGAGAGAGAGAGAGAGAGAGAGAGAGAGAGAGAGAGAGAGAGAGAGAGAGAGAGAGAGAGAGAGAGAGAGAGAGAGAGAGAGAGAGAGAGAGAGAGAGAGAGAGAGAGAGAGAGAGAGAGAGAGAGAGAGAGAGAGAGAGAGTGAGAGAGAATGAAGGGAGAGAGAGAGAAATGCAAGAAACAGAGAGAGAGAGAGAGAGAGAGAGAGAGAGAGAGAGAGAGAGAGAGAGAGAGAGAGAGAGAGAGAGAGAGAGAGAAGTTGAAAGCGTGTGGATGAGATAGAGAAGATAACATTACATAGAAGGCAGGAGAAGTAAATAATGAAGGGGAAAAATAGGAGAGGGGAAAGAGGGGAAGGAGAGCGAAGGGAGAGAGGGAAGGGCATTGAATTAACACCTTTATACCTCTAAGTAGGTAAGGGGGAATGGCTCACAGGAGAGGGGAAGGAGAGTGAGGGGAAGGAGAGTGAGGGAAGGAGAGTGAAGGAAGAAGGGATGGGGGAAAGAGGGGAGGAGAGTGAGAGGAAGGAGGGTGAGGGACAGAGGATGAGGGACAAGAGTGAGGGGGAAGGAGGGTGAGGGGAAGAAGGGTGAGGGAAGGAGAGTGAAGGGAAGGAGAATGAAGGGAAGGAGGATGAGGGAAGGAGAGTAAGGGGCAGCAAGGAGAGTGAGGGGAAGGAGAGTGAGGGGAAGTGGATGAGAAGAAATGTGCAAGAGGGAGTCAGGTCGCAAGGGAGAGATCATTTATTTATACACATCCGGTGGTGTACGTGACGAGATGACGAGGAATTCTTCACTTACCTACTGTGGGTGTCTGTTCTGCTGTGGGTGTCTGTTCTGCTGTGGCTGTCTGTTCTGCTGTGGCTGTCTGTTCTGCTGTGGCTGTGTGTTTTGCTGTGGCTGTCTGTTCTGCTGTGGCTGTCTGTTCTGCTGTGGCTGTGTGTTCTGCCACTACTGTATACCTCCTTCTTTTCTGCTTTTCTTCTCCTCTAGACACCTTTATTCTTCTCATCTCTCCTTTCTCCTCTTCTTCCTCCACCATCATAAAACCAGTATACTATCTTCTTTCTCCATTTCACCACTTCCTCTTCCTCCTCCTCCTCCTCCACTTCCAGTTCCACTTCCAAATCCACTTCCTCTTCCTCCTCCACCTCCTCTCCTCTCCCTCCTCGTCCCCCTCGTCGTCCCCCGTCCTCCTCCTTCTCCTCCTCCTCCTCCTCCACTTCCACTTCCTCTTACTCTTCCACCACCTCTCCTCTTCCTCCTCGTTGTTCTCGTCCACCACCTCCTCTCCTCGTCCTCCTCCTCCATTTCCATTTCCTTTTCCTCCTCCACCTCCTCTCCTCCTCCTCCTCCTCCTCCTCCATCACCGCATCACTATTACATTATTACTCTATTACCTTCTCCTCCTTCATAACCCTGCTGATCAAGCCCAGGCCAGGTGCCAAGAAAGTGCCAAGCCACAGTAGACAGAAACAGAGAAATAAAGTCCGTTTCCTCGGCCGTGTTAGCGTCTCCTGTCTCCGTCTTCGCATTTATTTTCCCTTCCCCAGGCTCATATTTTCCTTGTCTCTTCTGCGTCCTCTTCCTGTGTCACGTCCTGTTACTGTCCCTGATCCTTAACTCTTGTCCTGCCTTTCTTTCTTGGGTTATTTTTGGTTTCTTTTAATTTTTTTTCTCTCGCGTTTTCTGTTTCTATCTTTCGTGGACGGCTTGATGAAATAAGTTTGGCCAGTCTCCACACTTTGGTTCGTATTGCGTCAAAGCTTATCAGCGCTTCCAATACTCTTCAAGTTACCTACAGGCGCTATAGGCCATGACATGAATAAGAACTCTGAAACGCATTGCTCTCTATCCATCACTGCTTTCCAAGGGCTCCAGTTGAAGATACTCGTGTTTTTAAGATTCTGGCGATGGATTGGTAGGATTTCTAGTTTGTTAAAATGAGAAGCTGTCTTAAGAACCAGGCTAGTTGTCTTTGTGGCCTTGCAAAATTGTCTTAGTGAAAGGGGAAGCCGTTTATGTATATATATTTTTAATGTAAGCGGAAGAACTGCCAAGGGGGAAAAATATATACATTACAAAAAAGGCCCACTGGAATTGCAGTCTCTAAAAACGATCGAGAAAGAATTAGTCAAAAGCCTGGGACAAATGTCTAGACACCTCTCTCTTAAAAGAATACGGCCCTTTGTCGCATCGTCCACCCTGCATAGCCACACCTCAACACTCAACCCTTAGCGACACCACCTCACTTCAGCCTCTCCCCATTATTTCCCCTCTCCCGTGACAAACAAATACTTAGTGGAATTACTGGAGGGATTAAGTGCTCTCTCTCTCTCTCTCTCTCTCTCTCTCTCTCTCTCTCTCTCTCTCTCTCTCTCTCTCTCTCTCTCTCTCTCTCTCTCTCTCTCTCTCTCTCTCTCTTCCCGGCACAGTTTTTCCGCGCTCACAACACCGTGGAACTAATACTTTGTTTATCTTGCTCGTTAAATCACAAAACACAAAAAGAGTAAATGTGAAAGTAAACGTAAATATGAACGTGCAAAGCGTGAAGAAGACTTGTTACACACACACACACACACACACACACACACACACACACACACACACACACACACAGAGTGGAGATATGTAAATGAGGCAACGCACTTTTAATTCCAGCATAGGAAGAGGAGGAGGAGGAGGAAAGGAGGAGGAGGAGGAGGAGGAGGAGGAGGAGGAGGAGGAGGAGGAGGAGGAGGAAGAGGAGGAGGAGGAGGAAGAGGAGGAGGAAGAGGAAGAGGAGGAGGAGAGTAAAAAGGATGAGAGGAGAAAGAGAAAGAAACATCGCCCTAGTGTTCTTGAATATTCCATGTGTGTGTGTGTGTGTGTGTGTGTGTGTGTGTGTGTGTGTGTGTGTGTGTGTGTGTGTGTGTGTGTGTGTGTGTGTGTGTCCACTTACATCCTCATTCCCAGACTCATTAGCGTCACAAAGAAGGTGGAAACAGACATAGAATCACCACACAAAGTCATCACACAGAAGGTCACCAAACACACAAGTCACCAAACAAACACACAAGGTCACCAAGTACAGAATCAGCAAGCACAGTCACCAAGCATAGCCACCAAACGGTCACCAAGCACAGTCACCGTACACAGTCACCAAGTACACAGTCGCCAAACAGTCACCAAACACAGTCACCAAGCACAGTCACCGTACACAGTCACCAAACAGAGGTTCAGAGGGTGGATGAGTGAGGTGAGGAAGCGAGAGAGTAGCAATGTGACCCTAGGCTGCCATTACTCCGTCAGGCTATTGAAGAAGGCGCCGAGGGTGTGGGCTCTTGGAGAGAGAGAGAGAGAGAGAGAGAGAGAGAGAGAGAGAGAGAGAGAGAGAGAGAGAGAGAGAGAGAGAGAGAGAGAGAGAGAGAGAGAGAGAGAGAGAGAGAGAGAGAGAGAGAGAGAGAGAGAGAGAGAGAGAGTGTGTGTGTGTGTGTCCCCCTACAAACTTTCCTCAATACCACCTCAACGACCCCACACCCCTTCAACACCACCTCAACACCACATGAACACCCGAACACCACCCCTGTGTGTGTGTGTGTGTGTGTGTGTGTGTGTGTGTGTGTGTGTGTGTGTCCCCTTTCCTAACTTAACACGCTAGCCTACAGTACGTCCAGGCGGCCACACCCATGATGGCATTACATTAAATAACACATCCACCTCCTTTTTTCTGGGTCACATTGTCGAGTCAATTTTTTCCCTCCCACTCACAGACTACAAGGAGTGTCGTCCCCTTGAGTTAATCCCATCAGTACCAGGACCAGTTTCCTTTTACATTCTGCTTCCTATTTGGTGATTTTATACAACTTCAGAAACTCATGTGGAGGGATTGAAATAGTGAAGACTGGCCATTAATTAACCTTCTGACCTCCGTAGACCCTTCCTAATGTAAATGAAATGGTCTAATTGTACACAAATCTTAAGGTAAATATGTGTCCCCAGTGCTGAAGGGGTTATACACGTGCTTCAGTTTTCAGTCCTAAGTGAATTTCTTGTGAATGGTTTGCGGATTTGACTACTTGAGGATAATTTGATTCTCTTTACTATATTAGAGGAATCCCAAAGGTAAGGAAAAATCACAAAGCCTTCCTTGTTATTCTCTCCTAATATGTCATTCAGTTATTCCATCTAACTAAACCTTCAGTCCTTCTTCACATTCTTGCCTAGTTCCTCATTCAGTTACTCCATCTATACCTTCATTCCTTCTTACATGCCTTCTTCATCTACCTTATTCCATCTACACCATACATCTACTTTATTCCATCTACACCATTCTTTCTTTACATGCCTTCTTCGTCTTCCTTATTCCATCTTTCATTCCGTCTTACATGCCTTCTTCATCTAAACCTTCATTCCTTTTTACATTCTTGCCTAATTTCTCATTCGATCTCTTACATTTCGGCAAATTTCGTGATTCAATCCATTACGACTCTCTCTCACATCCACCAAGCTATAGTGAAAGTTATTTTGGGGGAGTTATTCAAGGTTGCTTTCGCGATTCCAGTGGCGAGTTAATAGAGATCCCGCATCATCAGTAAGGCAAACACTCACAAGCGCCCAGCTAATCATCTCCGTGGCCTCGAATAATGGTCTGAATGGGAGAACGAAGCGCTGGAAAATACGGAGAGTTGGAAAATACGTGGCGCTGGAAAATACAAAGCGCTGGAAAATACGGAGCGCTGAAAAACACGTGGCGCTGGAAAATACGCACACACACACACACGCACGCAACACGCAACTGCACGCAACACGGAACTTTCACACACTTACAAGCTTATCGACAAACTGACAATATTCCAACCTCGACAAGAAAAATAAAAAATACAAGAAAAAAAAACAAAAAGAAAACGAGCAATACAAATAACCATCAAAATACAAACATAGGAACGGAAAACATTGTGAAAAGCAACACACATACACACACACACACACACACACACACACACACACACACACACACACACACACACACACACACACTCGCAGCGCCACACCCCACTCTCAACTGAACAACTGCCACACCCACACCAGCCTCGCCTCCTCCTCCTCCTCCTCCTCCTCCTCCTCCTCCTCCTCCTCTCACCCCCTCTCGCCTCTCAGCTTTAGGGAGACACGAGAAGAATTCAAAATGATGCTGTATGCTATTTCTTACTAAGTTCTGACTAAGTTTTATTTGTAACTATTCCATGCTAACTAGTACTGGGAGAGACACACACACAGACAGATGAGAGTACAGAAAGAGGAGGAGGAGGAGGAGGAGGAGGAGGAGGAGGAGGAGGAGGAGGAGGAGGAGGAGGAGGAGGAGGAGAAGGAGGAGAAGGAGGGCTAGGGGAAAATGCTGCGTACTAGTAAAACCAAATCTCTCTCTCTCTCTCTCTCTCTCTCTCTGTCATGAAAGAACGATGCAGGTCTTTAGGGAGGGGCACAAGAACACGCTAGGCAGTTTCACAACCTGACAGCTGAACCAACTGCACTCAAGAGGAGGAGGAGAAGGAGAAGGAGAAGAAGAAGAAGAAGAAGAAGAAGAAGAAGAAGAAGAAGAAGAAGAAGAAGAAGAAGAAGATGAAGAAGAAGAAGAAGACGGAAAAGGAGAGGAAGAAGAATTAAGTTGGAAGACTACAAATAATAGAACAAGAAGAAGAAAAAGAAAAAGAAAAAAAAAAAAAGAAGAAGAAGAAGAAGAAGAAGAAGAAGAAGAAGAAAAAGAAGAAGAAGAAGAAGAAGAGGAGGAAGAAAGAGAGATGTAAAAAAAAAAAACTAACAGGTGGAAAAGCCTCTCTATATCCACTGCATTGCCTGAGTGTGCTTGTGGATAAAGGTGGTAACAGCTGGAATGAGGTGAAAGTGGAAGGGAGAGATGTAAAAACTAAGGACATGAGGGATAAGTTGGGTGGAGTGAGGTGGAATGAGGGTAAAGAATGAGTGAGGTGGGTGGGGAAGGAGCAAGTTGAAGCAATAAAGACACGGAGGAAAAGATCATAAGGATGAAAATAAAAAAATGAAAGAAGGAAATTGCAGAGAAAGTAGGAAAGTGCTAACTGAATGGGAAGGTAAAGAAACGAAGGAAAGGAGAAGGAAAAAAACTGTGGAAAAAAAGGATGGAAGGAAAAGAGGCGAAGGAGAGAAGGAATGAGGTGAGGATGAATGAGTGACTGTGAAAGGAGAGAAGGATGAAATGAAATAGAAAAACAAAATAAAAGAGAAAAGGAAGGAAGGAAGGAAGAGAAAAAAAAGGCGATAAGAGAAATGAAGAGGAGCAAAGTAAATGAGGAAAGGAATGTGAAGAAGGAGGAAAAGAGGAATAAAGGAAAGTAGGATTGAAACGAAGAATAGAAAATTACACAAGAGAGAAAAAAATAGAATAAATCAAGAAAATTACGATATAAACACGATAAGATAAGAAAAAAATGAAAAATAAGAACGAAAGGAAGAAAAATTGAAGAAATTGAGAACAGAAGAGAAAAGGAGAGACAAAACTAGAAGGAAACATAGAGAGAGAGAGAGAGAGAGAGAGAGAGAGAGAGAGAGAGAGAGAGAGAGAGAGAGAAGAGAGAAAAGAGAAGAGAGAAAATAGAAAAAGACAGAAAGAGAGAAAAAAGAAAAAAAAGAAAGAGAAACAGAGAGAAAGATAATACAAAACTACAACAACAGAGAAAAAAGACAAAAAAAAAAAAACCAGACAACAAAACACAAATAAAAAACACAAGAGAAAGAATACAGATAAGCTGACAAGGAGGGAGAGAAGGACAAAGGAGGGAAGGATAGCTAGACAGGTAACACAATCTCGACTCGTTCCTCCTTCTCTCCAGGTCGTGTCCCCAATACCTGACAGCACAAGTAGGACGGGGAGCCAAAACTTTCATATTTTTAGATCCATTCCTTCCTTGTATTTGCATGCGAATGACAAAGGTGGAAAAAAGTGGAGAGGGATGGAGGAGAGGTAAGGAGGTGGAGAAAAAGAGGACTGGGGATGGAGGAGAGGTAAGGAAGTGGAGGAGATATTAGAAGGTGGGAGAAAAGAGGACGGGGCATGGAGGAAAACAAGAAAGGAATGGAGAGGTAAGAAGGTGGAGGAAAAGAGGAGAGGGATGGAGACGAGATGGAGAGAGAAAAGGGATGGAGGAAAGTAAGAAGTGGAGGAAAAGAAGCACAGGAATGGAGAAGAGATGTAAGAAGGTGGAGAAAAAGGAGGGCAGAGATGGAAGAGGTGGAGGAAAAGAGGACAAGGATGGAGAATAAGCAAAAAAGGTGGAAGAAACGGGACAGGGATGGAGGAAATTTAAGGAGGATGGAGGAAAAGAGCACAGAAATGGAAGAGAGAGGTAAGGAGGTGGATAGGTGGAAGTAAAGGAAGCAGCTGGAAGTGTGGAGGCGATTAAACAACACTTCCTCAATGGCTTTAGTGTATTTTCCTTTTATTCTACTCTCATGACACCCATTTTCTCTTTTAATTGAGCTTATGAACTAACCAGCAAGTCCGTTTTCTGTTTGAGTGGTGTGAAGATCCAAGTGGTGGTGGTGGTGCTGAGTAAGGTGTGGATGTAAAGTGTGGTAGGGGTGCAGGTGTGGCAGGGGAGAGTAGGGTGCAGGAGACTGGCCAGCACTGGTAACACAACTCAGGAGGAATACAACTTGCTGTCTTCCCTATCACATGTTACGAATCACTGCGAAACAAGCGTGAACATTATCTAAAGGAAGAAATATTATACAAAAAGGGATTTAAGTCAATGTAATGTAAAGAGAAGAAACTGAAGATGCTGGAACGAAATAAAGAAGTGTAAATAAGTATGGGAGATCTCACACACCATCGAGTATTATTGTATATTGATAGGGAAATACACTAAGATATAAAACAAATAAAATAATGAAATCTACGCCATAAACGGAAAGAAAAAAAGAAGAGAAAAAACGAGGCTTTTATTAGACGCTTTGAAACAACGTGTGGGAGAAAACGAGACTTTCTTTAGACGCTTTGAAACAACGTGTGGGAGAAAACGAGGCTTTCTTTAGACGCTTAGAAACAACGTGTGGGAGAATGGGACCAAAACATGAATAATAAAAAAAAAGGAAGAAAAAAAAAAAAAAAACGAAGAAAAAACTTACCAAACACAAAATAGAGACGATAAAAACTCCTTTTCAACCATTCCCTTAAAACTTTTCTTGCAACTTCAAACTCCATCAAGAGGGAAATCCGAAATCCCTGGACACCTGAGCAGCTCACCTGACTCTGCAACAAGGAACGCCACTACCCCACATTTTTATCCCTCAGCCTGAATCCGCGACTCAGCAGCCTGTTTTTCTGCCCGAGGAGGCGCACATCTTAGTTCCAGCGGTGTTCCTGGGTTAAGTGAGATCAGATAATGCAACGGGCTAACATTTCAGCACACCCGCTCACTTTATTTTCTTCTTACCTTATTTTTCAGAGTCTGTGTGAAATACTGATGTTGCAAAGGGAGTAAAATTTCAAGAGAGAGATTAAATTTATATTCCTTTAGTGTATTTCTTTTTTAAATGGCTGTCTTTTTTTTTTACTCTTTGAAATGCTTAAAGGGAGTAACGTTTCAAGAGACTGACTCTTTTTATAATCCTTAGCGTAAGTGGCTGTGTTTAGTTAACCTTTGAAATGCATCTCATATTACAACGGGGTAACATTTCAAGGAGGTAGATCTCTTCATATTTCTTTTTAAAGCGTTACCCTGTGAAATGTTTCCTATCTTGCAACGGGGTAACATTTAAAGAGAGAGGTTCATTTCATATTTTTTTCAGCGTTACCTCTGAAATGTTTCCTATCTTGCAAAATTCCTTGATTACTTCACTTTGCTGTATCTGTAAGTTTTTGTAAGTGATGATGTCTTACGTTTTCTTCATTATATTCCAAATGCTCCTGATAATAACATTTTTTTTTTCTTAGTAATGTT
The DNA here is from genome assembly GCF_017591435.1 of Portunus trituberculatus. Taxonomy (NCBI): domain Eukaryota; kingdom Metazoa; phylum Arthropoda; class Malacostraca; order Decapoda; family Portunidae; genus Portunus; species Portunus trituberculatus. The sequence goes on from NC_059291.1 coordinate 1,031,822, forward strand.
GTAAGTGCCTCTCTAAAGCCTTCATCTCTTTTTTTTTATAAATTGTGTTCTTTATACGATTTCTTTATTAAATTCCAAATGCTCTTGATAACAACATTTTTTCTAGGTAAATGTTCCTGGTAATAACATTTTTTCATAGTAATACTGTAAATGCCTCTATAAAACCATCATCTCTTTTTTTTTCCTTTATAGATTGTGTTCTTTATATCCCTGACGTCATCAACATTTTCTTTTTATCTTCACTGTCTCTCCTTACTGACGTTTTCTATTCTCGTGTTCCAATATTCTTGTGGATTTTCTTTACTGGTTCCACATTGCTCAGACTTCCAATATTCTTTTTTATTGCCTCCTTTCTTTCGTCAAGTGCATCTCAGTCATTGCATTTTCACTTGTCGCCAAATAATCTTGGTTCTTTTGTCCACACGTGCGTAAATTCAGATATTGCGCTTCAATGGAGGATTTTTCTTAATCTTCTGTATTAATTGGACTACAGTATGTAGTGTTTGCTTGTTCCGTTTGTATAAAAGGTTACTTGTAGGATATTTTCCGGACGCGATACAATACACACACCCACACACACACACACACACACACACACACACACACACACACACAAACAGACAAAAAGGCAGACAGATAAACAGACAGAAACTCGCACACGAACACACACACACACACACACACACACACACACACACACACACACACACACACACACACACACACACACACACACACACACACACACACACACACACACACACACACACACGGCAACAATGGCAACCACCACTATTTCACACAATGCACAATGGAAAAAAAAATGATGTATTTTTGTAAGGACAGACGTAACATTTACATATTTCCCCGTGGTTCTGGAGGCTCGTCCTTTCGCCTTTTGAAGCAGAGTAACAATAAATACATTCTCACGGCGGAAAAACCTTGTCCCACATTATTTTTCTATTCAGCGCGACGGAATGGCAGAAAAATTATAATTCGTAAATTAAGAGAAAATACATATTCATCACCATTATCATAACAGCAGAAGCGGCAGTGGTAGAGTGGCGGCGACCAGCAGTGGTGATGTGATGAAAGTGGTGATGACAAGCAGTACGGAGGCTGAGGGAAGGTAGCTTACGAAATCCCTGTACACTGTGAAGAAAAACAACCGAATGACTGAATAACTGGTAAAGTGACTGGCAAAATGAACTGGACTAACACGTGAATGAAGGAATGAATAAAGAAAGGAATCAATGAACGAAATGAATAAACAAATAAATGACAACCTACTAACTAACTAATGGAAACACACATGCATACAATCAAAGCATACGATTCACCACCACACACACACACACACACACACACACACACACACACACACACGGAAACATCAACAAAGGACCAAGACGGCAGTAAAATACCCCAAGCTAACTCTAGTAAAGGTCATTGAAGGGAGAAGGGCGGGCGTGGAGAGGTGGAGAGCGGTGCACCAAAGGCCCCGCGCTTACATTAACTCTTGTAATGGTGTTAGCAAGTCGATGGCGGGCTTAATGGTGCAGACAAACGCAATACAAGTTGTTCCCGCGGGGTGAGAGAGAGAGAGAGAGAGAGAGAGAGAGAGAGAGAGAGAGAGGCTAAACGGTATACATTAAATCTATATAATGTAGAATGAAAATAAAAGATGAAAACAAAAGAAGTGAGATAGACAGGAAGGAAAACTAATTAAATGAACAGCACAATATTTAAACACACACACACACACACACACACACACACACACACACACACACACACACACACACCTGTTGAGCAAACCTAGAGAGAAGAGAGAGAGAGAGAGAGGAGAGAGAGAGAGAGAGAGAGAGAGAGAGAGAGAGAGAGAGAGAGAGAGAGAGAGAGAGAGAGAGAGAGAGAGAGAGAGAGAGAGAGAGAGAGAGAGAGAGAGAGAGAGAGAGAGAGAGAGAGAGAGAGAGAGAGAGAGAGAGAGAGAGAGAGAGAGAGAGAGAGAGAGAGAGACTGTTGACCTAACAAGCAACAGTTATTTGTCTGCTCGAAATTATTCCTTTACAAGGAAAAATGCAACGAGCGAACGAGAGAGAGAGAGAGAGAGAGAGAGAGAGAGAGAGAGAGAGAGAGAGAGAGAGAGAGAGAGAGAGAGAGAGAGAGAGAGAGAGAGAGAGAGAGAGAGAGAGAGAGAGAGAGAGAGAATCAACGTACTCAGGACAGAAACAGCCAATAGCTACAGTTGACTGCTTCCTTTCAACTGCACGGAGGAGGAGGAGGAGGAGGAGGAGGAGGAGGAGGAGGAGGAGGAGGAGGAGGAGGAGGAGGAAGAGGAGGAGGAGGAGGATTAAGGACTGAGAAGCAATAAGACGAGAGGAAAGGAGGAGGGGAAGTGAAGGGAAACATACAACATAGAACGACGCACTTGCAACTAATAGCATGACTTTAAGGAAATGAAGGGAAAGAAGAGAAAGGAAGGAAAGGTAAGGGAAATGAAGGGAAAGGAAGGGAAAGAAGGGAAAAGAAAGGGAAAGAGAAGGGAAAGAAAAGGGAAGGGGATGGAAAAAAAGGGAATAGAGAAGGGGAAAGAAGCATAGTGTAGAAATTGAACACAGAAGAGACAAAAAGCGAAGGAAAATGGAAAGAGGAAACACGAGATGGACAAAGAGAAGCCAGAGGAGAGAGAGTGAAAAGTGAGAGAAAGAAAAAAAAAGGTAAAAGGGTGATGGAAAGAGACAAGTGGAGGAAAGAAAGAGAGAGAGAGAGAGAGAGAGAGAGAGAGAGAGAGAGAGAGAGAGAGAGAGAGAGAGAGAGAGAGAGAGAGAGAGAGAGAGAGAACATACCCGTAGAGAAAAGAGAGTGAGACAGACACACAACACACACACACACACACACACACACACACACACACACACACACACACACAGTAGATGGAAAACTGGAAGATGCCATCAGCCCTACACGAGGCAGCCCTGTACACCACACACCAGCCCATTTCCACCTATTACCCTCATCCATAAATCTGCATACCCTGCCTTTAAAACCTGCACATCCACTGACTCTGCAACGAGCTACTGGAATCCTGCACCCAACCCAGTCAATTCGCGCGATTGGAGACGAGGAAACCGCGCAACATAGAGAACGAGATACGGAGATTTCAGCGTAAGGAAGACAAATCGAGGAAGATACAACGTTACGCGAACTCTCACAGATCCAATAAGGGAGAGCGATTTAAAGAGACAGATTTGGGAGGAGAGAAAATAAAAGGAAGAAAAATAGCAGAAAAGAGGAAAAAACTGATGAAAGAAGAAAAAGAGAGAGAGAGAGAGAGAGAGAGAGAGAGAGAGAGAGAGAGAGAGAGAGAGAGAGAGAGAGAGAGAGAGAGAGGAAAAAAAATAAAATGAGGGAGGTAAGGGAAGGGGGCATAAGGAATTAGTGACGCGTGACGAGGCTGCAGTTAATCACGGAAGTCAGAGGATTGGAGGCTCAGGAGGAGGAGGAGGAGGAGGAGGAGGAAGACAGACTTAAGGAGCAAAGAGAGTGAAGAAGAGTGTGAGAAGAAGAAGAAAGAAGAGTAAGAGGAAGAGGAAAAGGCAGATGAGGGAGAAGGGAGGAACAACAGAGGAACAAACAGTCAAGAGAGAGAGAGAGAGAGAGAGAGAGAGAGAGAGAGAGAGAGAGAGAGAGAGAGAGAGAGAGAATGGGAGGAGGAAGGAAAGGTGGAGAGAGGAAGGAAGACGTAATATATCTGAAGGTGAGGAATTTGGTGACGGTGAGAGCTCGTGGTGAGAGAGAGAGAGAGAGAGAGAGAGAGAGAGAGAGAGAGAGAGAGAGAGAGAGAGAGAGAGAGACGTGAAAGATTGTATGAGACTCATTTATATTTAGGCCCAAGGAAGAAGACCGTTCTCTCCCACGCTCTCCCATGCTCTCTCACGCTCTCCCATCCTCCCATGCTCTCTCCCATGCTCTCTCAAGCTCTCCCACGCTCTTCCATGCTCTCACGCTCTCCCACGCTTCCACGCTCTCTTGGACGAAAAAGAAGAGAGAGAGAGAGAGAGAGAGAGAGAGAGAGAGAGAGAGAGAGAGAGAGAGAGAGAGAGAGGAATAGAATCAAGAAAGTAAAAAATAGAGAACAAGCAGAGCAGCTAAATCGAGAGAAAGAGAAGAGGAAAGAAGAAGAAGGAAATACAATAAAAATGGGGAGTAAATGGGCAGGAAAGGTGAAAATAATGGGATGTAATGAAAAGTAATGGGTGGAAGAAGAAACAGTGGGGAGTGATGAGGCAATGGAAATGGTGATGATGAATGGAGAAAATGGGTGAAAATAATAATAATGGTTGGAGATGGCGAGGAGTGGTGATCTGTCCTGGAAAAAAGATGGGTGAGATTCATGAATAATGGGTGTATTGCTGTCTTGCTGTGTTAATGGGTGTATTGGATGCCTTGTGTGGGGGTGCAGGAGGAGGAGGAGGAGGAGGAGGAGGAGGAGGAGGAGGAGGTGTGAAGAGAGAGGAATGGAGAGAAGGTGGAATGAATGAGCAGTGGAAGAGAGAGAGAGAGAGAGAGAGAGAGAGAGAGAGAGAGAGAGAGAGAGAGAGAGAGAGAGAGAGAGAGAGAGAGAGAGAGAGAGAGAGAGAGAGTGTAGCCATGTAACCTCACTTATCATCGCAGTGCACGAATGGAAACACCAACACCACCACCACCACCACCACAACCACCACCACCACCAACATAACACACACTTCAATACCAACGCTTGCATAAACTCATCGCATCCCAAAACATTGAATATTAATGAAAAAAATAACAAAATAGGTAAAAAATATATAAAAAAATACGTGATTCTCCCAGCCATTACCAGTTAATATTTCACTCACTGAATGCTGAGTTACAAATAGCCAATAATAAACTGGGAATGAGTGTTTTTTTCATCATTATCATCATTTTTATTGGTATTTTTATTGGTATTAGCATTGATCTCATTATTATAGAAGTAGTAGTAGTGGTGGTGGTGGTGGTGGTGGTGATGGTGGTAGTAGAAATAGTAGTAGTAGTAGTAGTAGTAGTAGTAGTAGTGGTAGCAGTAGTAGTAGTAGTAGTAGTTAGTATTAGTATTAGTATTAGTAGTACTAGTAGTAGTAATAGTAGTAGTAGTAGTAGTAGTAGTAGTAGTAGTAGTAGTAATAGTGGTGGTGGTAGTAGTAGTAGTGGTAGTAGTAGTAGTAGTAGCAATAATGGAAGTAACTTTAGTCTTTCTCTCTCTCTCTCTCTCTCTCTCTCTCTCTCTCTCTCTCTAAAACTTTGCCTTCCCTTTTACATTTCACGATCTTTTCCACTCAATTCTTACTCCATTATTTCTCTTCAGTCTGTCATCACCCTTTCTTCTCAGTCTCCCTTTTACAACATCCCTTTCACTCCTTAATTAGTCCCTTCACTCATTACATCAGCCCTCTTGTACTCCTGTTATTTTTCTCTCTCTCTCTCTCTCTCTCTCTCTCTCTCTCTTCCCTCGGGACTCTGCAAGAAGGCTATGGACACAAGATGAACAAAGGGATATAACAAAAGGTGTACATTAGAGATACCTTCCTTTCTCTCTCTCTCTCTCTCTCTCTCTCTCTCTCTCTCTCTCTCTCTCTCTCTCTCTCTCTCTCTCTCTCTCTCTCTCTCTCTCTCTCTCTCTCTCTCTGTCTCTGTCTCGTTGATAGAAGATGAAAGATGGTGTCTGTCTCCTGTTTCCTTTTCTCAACACACATGCCTAAATAACACATTCTATAGGTCTCTCTCTCTCTCTCTCTCTCTCTCTCTCTCTCTCTCTCTCTCAGGGAATGTCAATGATCACTGCCCATATTCAGAATCGCTTCGCTCAAGGACAAATTTAACTGCAGGAGAGAATGAACGAGAGTGAAATTACTAAACGAATAGACTAAATGATAAATGATGAATGAATAAATACAGAGAAAGGTGGAAGAAAGGTCATCAGGCTTGTATTCACCACCACCATCATAATCATCATCATCACCACCACCACCACCACCACCACCACCACCACCAACAACAACAAGAACAACAAGAACCCCATCCATTCACCACACAAACACACACACACACACACACACACACACACACACACACACACACACACACACACACACACACACACACCTATATACCAAATTTATCACATACAAACCCTCTCCCATCCACACACTCACTATACCCACCTCTACTCCATCCTGTCTTTCCTTCCACTCACCCTCCTCTACCCACACCCACACTGTACCCACACTATACCTGTATTCACCACCACCACCAACACCACCAACAACAACAACAAGAACCGACAATTTATTCAACACACACACACAAACACACAAACAGGATGATTATTTTTCCTCTCCTTTTTTTTCCGTATTTTTTTTTGCACACCTGTATGTTCCCAGACACACTAATTCCCACCTGTCCTTTCCTTCCACTTACCATCTACATCCAACCCACACCACACCCTCCCCTACCCACACTACGTAACCTCCCACACACACCCACACACACACACACACACACACAGCAGTCCACCACCACACAGGGCAGAGTTTAATCAATAGTGCCTGGCCAATTGGATAACCCAGTATGTGATATCATTTTTGACCGAACGACAGCCAATCACCTCCCACTAATTCCTTTATTACCTGACAAACTTTTACTCTTTATTCGCCAAACAATATTGTGGAGTCTGCGATACTGACTCTGTTATAGCAGGAGGAGGAGGAGGAGGAGGAGGAGGAGGAGGAGGAGGAGGAGGAGGAGGAAGAGGAGGAGGAACAAGAGGAGGAGGAGAAAGAGGAGGAGGAAGAGGAAGGAAGGTCAAAGAGAACGAAAAGAATAAATGGCTGGAGATAGAGAGAGAGAGAGAGAGAGAGAGAGAGAGAGAGAGAGAGAGAGAGAGAGAGAGAGAGAGAGAGAGAGAGAGAGAGAGAGAGAGAGAGAGAGAGAGAGAGAGAGAGAAGCCAGATTGAGGAAACCCAAACTTATCGAGGAAGACGTTTATTTCCGGGTGGTAATGTGGTTTCACTGATGACGGAGAGAGAGAGAGAGAGAGAGAGAGAGAGAGAGAGAGAGAGAGAGAGAGAGAGAGAGAGAGAGAGAGAGAGAGAGATAGGGGGCAATAACCATAAAAACACCTTCACGGGTAACCAAACAGACATAAAAGGATGTTTTTTCGCAACTATTAACGGAGAGAGAGAGAGAGAGAGAGAGAGAGAGAGAGAGAGAGAGAGAGAGAGAGAGAGAATAATTTTACGAAAACATCAACAACTAACCTGACAAACACACTTCACAACAAACGTTATTGTTATTATTGTCATTATTATCACTACAAAACAACAACAACAACAACAACAACAACAACAACAAGAACTACTACTACTACTGCTACTACTACTCCCTCTCCTACTACTACTATTACTACTACTACTACTACTACTACTACTCTCACTCCAACAACTACTACTACTACTACTACTACTACTCCTCCTCCTCCTCCTCCTCCTCCTCCTCCTCCTCCTACTACTACTACTACTACTACTACTACCATCCACCAGAACTAACACAAACAACACCATGACCTTTTAATCTAAGTGACCTGCCTCCTTCCCCGTCTCTACCTCACCTCACCCAGATGTAACATTTCATCTGCCGCCAATCAGCCACTTCACTCGCACTCTTCAGCCTCATTAAGAGTCACTGGTCAGAGGTGGCTGGCTGACCTTTACTCCCCGCCCCTCGAGACGTGACCTGCGCTTCCACGTACTCACTTGGGCAGGAACAAGGCAGGTGGAGGAGGTTTACCTGTGAATAGGGAACTGCATTGAATAGCAAGGAAAAAGAAGGAAGGGTGTGGCAAGTGTTTATTTATAGTGTGTCGAGAGGAAATAGGAAGTGATGTGTTGATATGGCTGTAATTGTTGTTGTTGTTGTTGTTGTTGTTGTTATTTTTATTTAGTTGGTGTTTTTTTTTCTATTTCTGTTTGATTTTTTTTTTCATTTCTTTTTCTTTGTTTTTTTCTGCTTTGGTTTCTATATTTCTGGTTGTAGTTACTAAAGTTTTGTTGTTGTTATTATTTGTGTTATTTTTGTTGGTATGAGTTGTTGGTGCTTTTTCTGTTCTATTTCTTTGATTTCTTTTTCACTTCTCCTTTATCTTTGCTTTTTTTTGTTTTGTTCTGCCTTGGTTTATATATTTCTGGTTGTAATCAGTAATATTTTAGTTGTTGTTGTTATTTACGTTATTTTTGTTGGTACTTCTTTGTTGTTCTACTTCTGTTTAATTTCTTTTTTACTTCCTCTTTTTCTTCGTTCTTGTCTATTTTGGTTTATATATTTCTCTCTTTTTTTTTTTTATCTTCTATTACCTTTAGTGGTCTCGTCATCACTCATACTATTATCATAAAAAGACATAAACTACACTCCGGAGTATTTCTTTTATCTTTCCCACAAGTATTTATCTCTTTTCTTCCTTCATGCTAGTTTTTTTTATCATGCATCTCTTATTATCCCTCCATTCTTTACCATTTCCATCATAACAAACTGCACTCAACTTTAAAATAACGCTCGTGAATACCCATTATCCTTCACCATCATAAACCGCACTCAGGTCTGGAATAATGCACCAATCCACGCTCTATCCAGCCCTCCGCCACTCCCTTCACTGCCAATCCCTCTCATCTCGCACCTTCACCATCCAGCCCCTCCCAATCCCTCTGATCCCAGCCTCCAGGTTTTTCAATGCCGTTTTTCACCATAATAGTAAATTCTGCTTAACTCCGGGAACAGTTTGACCTTCCCGGGCCTTCCTCTCATGTAGCAGGACATAAAAAGTGTAGTGGTCGCTTCATGAGGTAAATAATTGCCTCTTTCACTTCCTCTTCCTGGAATTCCTAGACTGGCAAGCTTTCCTCTGGCGGGCATTTCACGCAAGGCCGTCCAATGTAATGTTTAATGTAGAAAGGCAGTGATTTCGAGGCTTTAAATCTCCACACTCGCACACTGGCGCTGTAAACACAAGGGAAGTGGAAGGAAGAGCAAACACCACCCGATCCTTCGCTTCTTGGCTCCCTCAGGAACAAAGGAGGAGTTTAGTTCGGTTCGGGATAACAACACAGCATTCCATGAAGTTTTCGAGGGTAATGTCTGGTAATGAAGGGGTTTAAAGGTAATTTCTTGTCACTTGTCCACTATAAACATACATGTACTTTGTTCCGCTACATAATAGCATAATGATAGAGGATGTCACGAAATTTACGATGCTTTTATTCCAATGAAGCTAAGAATCATCTCTAAGTTATTCGTTTACAATAATTTGACGTGTATACCGCCTACCTATTGACAGTATATGCTTGTAATTCGCCTGTAGTGCTGAATGAATATGTGATAAGATGCTATTTATTAATCTAAAGTGAAAGACGCAGGACAGTAAGGTAAAGACGAAGGCCCCCAGCACACTGGTGGTTTATTTAGAAGACACCAGTGTGTACCAAGAAGGAATACAAAGGGACGCGAACGACGATTACACAGTGGAATTGTTGATACAGACGAGCACAATACTACGTTAACTCCCTGCACTCATTTCCACTGTTTTAATTCCTATAAACCCTGAGGCCTTTCACCTGCTTCTCCTCTGGAAAATATCTCGTTTCGTGGCTAGATTGTCAATGCATATATATATTTTCTTTTTTATTTACACCATGTGGGCTTTTCACGGGAATTCATGGGCTAAAAGGGATGCTTTTCTGGGGTACCTCCTATCTCAAAGCCCACCGCTAGGAAACCGTTGTCCCAAGTGAGGAAGCCCAACCGTGGGCAGGATTCGAACCTGTGCGCTTGGAGACCCCTCGGACCCCAAAGCACGCATGGTTCTACTGTACCACTGCGGCCTCTGAATATGTGAATTAAAGGCTCAGGCAATGCACAGAACACAATGTACGCGAGAGACACGTTTAGTCAAGCTGTGTTTTAACCTTTTCAGTACCATGACGCGTTTCCATAGTCATTCTTCTTACAATTTGATGATTTTATACAGCTCCAGAAACTTAAGTACACATGAGGATTAAAATAGTGAAGACTCTGGCCATTAATCTTCTGAGCTCCACAGACCCTTCTTAATGTCAATAAAAATCGTCTAATCACACCCAAAAACACAAGGTAAAAATACGTTCCAGTACTGAAGGGGTTAAGAACTGTACACAGAAACAACAACTATGACAATAACACTGGAAGAGAAACTGAAAATACATAAACTAAAAATAGGATGAAAAAAAAGTGTGTGAGAGAGAGGCAGAGAACGCCAATGAAATATAATCAAATAAAGGACAAGGAAACAGAATTAAAAATGAGGAAAATAGCAAGCATCGCCCCACGCAGCGAGAGAAATAGGAATAAAGCAAATGCACAGCGGGAGGAAACATGCAAAGGGAGAATGAATAAATGTAGATAGAGTGTTAAGAGGAGTGACGTTACATATTTGTATTAAAGTTGTTGGTGCAGTTGTAGAAGCAGCAGCAACAGTACAAGTAGAAGTATTAGAAGTAGGAATAGAAGCAGAAGTAGAAGTAATAGTAGTAGTAGAAGTAGAAGTATTGGTAGTAGTAGAAGTAGAAATAAAAGTAGTGGTGGTGGTAGTAGTAGTAGTAGTAGTAGTAGTAGTAGTAGCAGGTAATGATAACAACAATAATTAATAAAACAAATACACAAAACAATAAAACAATAATCTCTGCTACATCCTATCCTTTTTAACTCCTCCTCTCTCTCTCTCTCTCTCTCTCTCTCTACTAGTACATTCAGAGAGAGAGAGAGAGAGAGAGAGAGAGAGAGAGAGAGAGAGAGAGAGAGAGAGAGAGAGAGAGAGAGAGAGAGAGAGAGAGAGAGAGAGAGAGAGAAATGAAAAGAGAAAGAGAAAGAGAAAGAGAAAAATGAGAGAGAGAGAAAAAGAGAAAGGAACAGAAAAAGAGAAAGAAAGCAGAGCGAGGAGAGAGAGAAAATAGAAAACAAACAGGAAACAAAATGGAAACACACATCAAGAAACACGTGGGACGAGGAGGTGAGAGACAAAACAGAGGGTGGGTGAAGAGGCAGACCAGCGGGGAACAGGGAGGACTCGTAGTAAGGCTAAGGGAGGTGTGCAGGGAGTAAAGGCAGCAAGGGAGGGAAGAAGCAAAGATCCCAGTGGCCGCCAAGTTTCCGCCGAGACAATGCTAAGGAATGACAGAAGGAAGCAAAAACATTAAGCCATTAGTCATTGCCGGAAAAGCTTATCTTGCTCTCGGCTATTAGTACAGAGAGAGAGAGAGAGAGAGAGAGAGAGAGAGAGAGAGAGAGAGAGAGAGAGAGAGAGAGAGAGAGAGAGAGAGAGAGAGAGAGAGAGAGAGAGAGAGAGAGAGAGAGAGAGAGAGAGAGAGAGAGAGAGAGAGAGAGAGAGAGAGAGAGAGAGAGAGAGAGAGAGAGAGAGAGAGAGAGAGAGAGAGAGAGAGAGAGAGAGAGAGAGAGAGAGAGAAGCATTTGAACATTTATTGAAAGTCAAATTACAGTACATTATTGCATATATATTTAAGCCCTATAAAGAGAGAGAGAGAGAGAGAGAGAGAGAGAGAGAGAGAGAGAGAGAGAGAGAGAGAGAGAGAGAGAGAGAGAGAGAGAGAGTGCTGTCAGGAAATGTTTTTATTTTCTTGCGTGCATAAGTGATAAAATAAAGTTTATCCACTCTCTCTCTCTCTCTCTCTCTCTCTCTCTCTCACACACACTTCAAAAGGAGTTAGTTAGAGCCTTGAACACAAAATCTTCACGTCTTTTCCCCACTGTCTCCCTCCACACACACACACACACACACACACACACACACACACACACACACACACACACACACACACACACACGTTTTTTATGATCAAAACTTCCTCGCGTCACTCCTTCTCTTCTCCTCCTCCTCCTCCTCCTCCTCCTCCTCCTCCTCCTCCTCCTTCCTCCAGCTCTTCTTCCCCCTCCTCCATTAATGAGAATTTTCACTTAAAATGATGAACGATCGTCTGGAGATTAATAACGATGACAACTTTGCCCATTCGTTCATACATCACTGGAGAAACACGACTTTTACGAATACATACGATGACGGAAAGAGAGAGAGAGAGAGAGAGAGAGAGAGAGAGAGAGAGAGAGAGAGAGAGAGAGAGAGAGAGAGAGAGAGAGAGAGAGAGAGAGAGAGAGAGAGAGATAACAAGCCCAATTTCTATTCCATGTGAAGAGCCTCTGGAAAAAATTTGATATCCTTTCCTGCCTCCCTTCAAAGTGTTTTTAATGAGACACAAGGCTTAAGGAGGAGGGAAGGGGGAAGGACAAGATGGATAGATGGATGGACATAAAAGGAAGATTACCGTCACGTAAATCACCACCACCACGTGCAGGATAGATGTGAAGGAAAGCAACCTAATCTTTAAAGAGTCGCTGTGTGTGTGGAAATGTGTTGGTTGTCAGATAATTTAAGGTGGTTAGATGGTGATGATGATGATGGTGATGATGATGATGATGATGATAATGGTGGTGATGATGATGATGATGAGGAGGAGGACACTAGAGAACACAGAAGAAGGAAAAACTGCCACATTACTCATACTTATGGAGCTGTTCGTGGGGGGACTTGGTTATCTAAAACACTGGCTAACATACACACACACACACACACACACACACACACACACACACAAAAAAATACTAGAGCTTGCATCTATAAGGGTTGTCATATATCACCTCCCTTCTTTCCCTCTCCCCCCTCTCCCCTCCCTCCATTGTTATCTAAAACACTGGGCAACAAACACACACACACATACACACACACACACACACAAATAAAAAAAAAAAAATATTGGAGCCTGCATCTATAAGGGTTGTTATATCATCTCCCTTCTTTCCCTCTTCCCTTCCCTCCCTCCTTTCCTTCCCGTCCATCCTTCCTTCCTTCCTTCCTTCCCATCCTACAACTCCACTCCTCTTTTTTCTCCCCTTGCCCAAAACAAACACATCTGAACAAACACAAACAAACATGCAACACCCACGCGAACACGCAACAAACACAACACAATACCCGCTTCACAAACACACAACAGCCACACGAACACACCTCACAAACTAGCAAAACAAACAGTGGGCAACAAACACGAACAAACACAGCCCCCCAAGCACAGCCACCAACACCTTCCCTCTAAAACGCAGAGCTTCGACGAAAAAGGTAAAATGGTGCGACTGTGTAACTTTCTCTTCCGGCTCGGAGGGGGAGTTCTGTCTAAGCCCCATGCAGGACCACGACACACAACCCTCAACACACCAACACTCAAAACATGGTACAGAAGCACACATAACACTCTTTGACACACGATTCGCAACACACTAACACTTAGAACACTCTACAACACATCAGCACACAGAATGCTCCCTGAAACACAACCCTCAACACACCAACACTCAAAACATGGTACAGAAGCACACATAACACTCTTTGACACACGATTCGCAACACACTAACACTTAGAACACTCTACAACACGATCAGCAACACAAAAGCACATAGAACACTTCCTGACACACACCTCGCAACACACCAATACTCAAAACACTCTACAACACGGTCAGCAACACTCCCTGACACACGATTCGCAACACATCAACACTCAAAACACTCTAGAACACGGCCAGCAACACGGCAGCAACACAAAACAATCCCTGACACACGCCTCGCAACACACCAATACTCAAAATACTCTACAACACGGCCAGCAACACATCAGAAAAGGTTAAGAGTAATAATGAAATAAGGGACAGAGTTTGAGGATTCAGCAGCAGAAACAACAACAACGTTACAATGATCACGAAGGGGATAGTGTCATGATTAGACACTTTTATTTACATTACGCAGGGTCTATGGAGGTCAGTAGATTAATTATAGCCAGAGTCTTCACTATTTCAATCCCCACATGAGTTTCTGAAGCTGTATAGAATCACCAAATAGTAAGCAGAATGAATAAGAAAGCGCGTTCTGGTACTGATGAGGTTAAGAGTAATTGAAATAAGGGACAGAGTTTGAGAATTCAGCAGCAGAAATAACATTAAAACTAACACGAAGGGCGCGGTGAAAGTCTCCTATTTATGACACAGGAGGACAAAGGGGAGGAAAAAGTGCGTGTTTCCTGTTAAGCCGGAAAACAGCATCGACATGTCTGTTACTTGGTCATTAATGTAGCACAGTGCTTCTCTCTCTCTCTCTCTCTCATGCATATTTTTCAACATTTTACTTATTTCCGTTTCCAAATTTCAATAAAAATAAGAACGCCATTTATGAAACTGTGTGTGTGTGTGTGTGTGTGTGTGTGTGTGTGTGTGTGTGTGTGTGTGTGTGTGTGTGTGTGTGTGTGTGTGTGTGTGTGTGTGTGTGTGTGTGTGTGTGTGTGTGTGTGTGTGTGTGTGTGTGTGTGTGTGTGTGTGTGTGTGTGTGTGTGTGTGTGTGTGTGTGTGTGTGTGTGTGTGTGTGTGTGTGTGTGTGTGTGTGTGTGTGTGTGTGTGTGCAATCAGTTTCTCATTCATATATTAACTTCATCCATGTATAATTCCCTGTGCTTCCATTACACATTCTCTTTGTGTGGCGAGGCCTGTATTTTTTTGTACCTGTGTTAGCATATTATATTTCTCTCTCTCTCTCTCTCTCTCTCTCTCTCTGTGTGTGTGTGTGTGTGTGTGTGTGTGTGTGTGTGTGTGTGTGTGTGTGTGTGTGTGTCATTGACCTCTTCATTCATTCCTCCTATTCAGAACTTTTTTTTTCATATTGAAGTATTTAAATTACTGCTCAGGATGCATGTCCATTATTTAAACAAGAGAGAGAGAGAGAGAGAGAGAGAGAGAGAGAGAGAGAGAGAGAGAGAGAGAGAGAGAGAGAGAGAGTAACCCTGACTTATTCACTCACTCACTCTCTCTCTCTCTCTCTCTCTCTCTCTCTCTCTCTCTCTCTCTCTTTGCGGTGGAGTGATTGATATATTTTTCTCTGTACTTCTTCTTTATCTCGCCTCATTCTTTCACTTTCTGCCTTCCTGATATTCTTTTTTGTTATTTTATTTTCTTATACTTGCTTTTGTATATATTTTTTCATGGGAACTTCTTTTTTTTTTTTCTCCACTCAGTTGCTTTCGTGTTGTGTTTACACTTGATCAAATTGACTTTTCTGTTTGATGTTTTCATGTATCTTTTTCTTTCAGCATTCCACACAGACACACACACACACACACACACACACACACACACACACACACACACACACACACACACACATAACAGGGAGCTTTAAAAAGAGGTCACACAAAAAAAGGTGGAAATAGTTAGACGTGTTATATAGAGAGAATGAAAACCACATGTAGATTTCGTGACATTTTTGCAGCTTCCCTTAATTTCCAGCTTCCCTGTGTACACCAATCTTGTTCTCAGGTAAGATGTTAACACTTAGCACACAACGTCGTAAGTTTAATAGATCGTGTGGTGCTTGTTTTACTTGTTACTCCTCTCAACAACACTACCAGCAACACACCAAAATACATTAGAATATGGCCATATCATTCCACCTCCTACACCCAACACCACCACCACCACCACAACAACAACAGCAGCAGCAAGTCTCTCTATTTCATCCTGTACATTCACCAACTAGTTACTGCCTTACTACCTTCCTTCCTTCATTCACCATCCAGTTAATTAATGCCTTCCTTCCTCGATTCAACCGTAGATGATTCGATATTCCCACTTTCCCATCATCCCTGAACCCTGAACCCATCTTTCCCATCAACACACATGATTAAACAGTTTCCCCTTCCCCATCACCTCTCGTTCCTCATTTTCTAATCAACACAGGGCCCTCAATTCCTTTCCCCATCACCTCTCATTTCCCCTTCTTCTAATGAACGCTGAGACCTCAATGCTCACTTTCAATCACACTAGGACACTTGAACCCCATTTTCCCCATCATCTCCATCACCATAGACGTCTCAAAGTCCCTACGCCCCATTCCCATCATAGAACAGCCATGATTACCCCTCCTCCCTCCCCATCGTCCCATTCCCCACGTATACACTCAGGCAGACTCATCGCCTCCCAATTCATTAGTAAAGTTAATGAACCCGAGAAAATTTTTACGGGTGAGTTTGATGAAAGTAAAAGTCGGTGTTGACACAGCATCAGGTGAGCCTCTAGTTTCTCTCTCTCTCTCTCTCTCTCTCTCTCTCTGGTTCATCTCGTTAATTATTGTCTCTTTGGATTACTATTGTTTTAAAAATGCCTTTCTATTTTTTTTTTTTTTGCTGTTTTCGGAAATAGGATTGTCATTAATTGGATGTGTGTGTGTGTGTGTGTGTGTGTGTGTGTGTGTGTGTGTGTGTGTGTGTGTGTGTGTGTGTGTGTGTGTGTGTGTGTGTGTGTGAGAGAGAGAGAGAGAGAGAGAGAGAGAGAGAGAGAGAGAGAGAGAGAGAGAGAGAGAGAGAGAGAGAGAGAGAGAGAGAGAGAAATTCTATCCTCGTACATCCCTCCCCAACACACACACACACACACACACACACACACACACACACACACACACACACACACAGATAATGAAGTACTGACCCTCTAGTGCATTTCATCCATTTTTCCACCTGGCTTACCTTTCATTAATGAGCTGAAGTGGAGGGGGAGGTGTGGAGAGACGGGGGGGGGTTGGAGGAGGAAGAGAGAGAGAGAGAGAGAGAGAGAGAGAGAGAGAGAGAGAGAGAGAGAGAGAGAGAGAGAGAGAGAGAGAGAGAGAGAGAGAGTATTATCTATTCCTACCTGAAAGAGATGGATGGTGGTAGTGGTAGTAGTGGTGATGGTGGTGGTAGTGGTGGTGGTGGTGGTGGTGGTGGTGGTGGTGGTGCCATGGGTGGAGGACAAGACGGTGGTAATGGTAGAAAGTGGTTAAGGTGGAATTTCTTGTAATGGAGAAGGAAGAGAAGGACAGTAGGAATATGAGGAGGAGGAGGAGGAGGAGGAGGAGGAGGAGGAGGAGGAGGAGGAGTAGGAGCTCGCCATCAGCCTGTCAGAAGCAAACGTGTTCATAATTTTCCTCCAAACTTTCCTCAAACTTTCTTCTCTCCGCCATTAAAGCAGGCAAGAATTTTTCCCTCTCCTTACTTTTCCCTTTCTTTGCCTCACAGTCAGAGAGAGAGAGAGAGAGAGAGAGAGAGAGAGAGAGAGAGAGAGAGAGAGAGAGAGAGAGAGAGAGAGAGAGAGAGAGAGAGAGAGAGCTTCTTCTCTTTTTATTCTGATCCATGCATTGTTTTCTTTCTCTTTTCCTTTTTTTTTTTACTCATATTTCACCACTGTGTTCTTTTGTTGTTGTAGCACGTGTGTGTGTGTGTGTGTGTGTGTGTGTGTGTGTGTGTGTGTGTGTGTGTGTGTGTGTGTGTGTGTGTGTGTGTGTGTGTTGTATTGATGGTGTGTGCATGTAATACTGAGTTAAGGGGGATAGATAGACGACACACTCACACACACAAACACACACACACACACACACACACACACACACACACACACACACACACACACAGGGAATTTCAGTGAGAGCACACACACACACTCTCTCTCTCTCTCTCTCTCTCTCTCTCTCTCTCTCTCTCTCTCTCTCTCTCTCTCTCTCTCTCTCTCTCTCTCTCTCTCTCTCTCTCTCTCTCTCTCTCTCTCTCTCTCTCTCTCCACTCACACATTTACATCCTATTCGTGACTTAACTTGCAAGATAACGACCAAGCATTACAAGAGAAGAAGGAAGGTTAAATGTTACCAGTCTTGCCTTCTTCAGGGCCCTAAAGTTACAGTAGCACGTGTCACAGTACAGCACTTGTCTTATAAGCTCGTCTACTCTAAAGTTGCTCCTGGGTCTCGGTTTGAATGGTGTCACAGGGAATGCATGGTAGTCAGATCTTTGGGAAAACCGTGAGCTGTCCTTGTAATACGTGCGTTGATCAATAGAAAACAAGTATTATTCACATGAAAAGTCAATTACGTTATCAGTAAGGTACAATATGCTTGAAATCCAGGAGTCGTTTTTGAGTAAGACAGACTATAGTGGTGGTGGTGGAAGTAGGGTGGGACAGGTGGGTAATGTGTGTGTGTGTGTGTGTGTGTGTGGGCGAGTCAATTCCACTACGCGAACCCAGAAAACATGGAGACTTTGGCGGTGGTGGTGACCGAGAATGGTGACCAAGCAAGAGAGAGAGAGAGAGAGAGAGAGAGAGAGAGAGAGAGAGAGAGAGAGAGAGAGAGAGAGAGAGAGAGAGAGAGAGAGAGAGAGAGAGAGAGAGAGAGAGAGAGAGAGAGAGAGAGAGAGAGAGAGAGAGAGAGAGAGAGAGAGAGAGACTAAACTTTTGATAGAATGAAAGCGAAGAAAGAGATGAAGGAGGGAGAAGAGAAAATAACAATAAAGAGAAGGACAAGAACAAGAACAACGGCTAAAACGAAGAGGAGGAGGAGGAGGAGGAGGAGGAGGAGGAGGAGGAGGAGGAGGAGAAGGAGAAGCAGGATGGATTTGAGGAATATGAATATGCAAAAGGAAAAACTAAACTTGAGATTCAGAGATTTTGGAACTAACTATTAAAATAAAAGACAAAACAGTACAAAAAAATGGCTCCTCTTCATGCAAACATCCCTTCACGTGGACCTTGAGGGCGAGCAGTGGGAAACAGTTGAAGTCTACGTCTGCTGTGGGGAATGTAAATGTTTAATAGTTGTGCGATGAGCTGTGTGCATATTGTATGTGGAGGCGCAGCGTGGTTGGCCAGGAGTGCTAGGAGAGGGTACCGCAGTCTTGCCTGGCGCTTTTAGAGATGAAAAGAGAAAGAAGAAAATTAGCTAAGGGATAAAATTCACAGACGGAAAGAGGAGGAGGAAGAAAATGTAATTATAAAGAAAAGAAAAAGAGAGCTACGATAAAGAGAAATTGGAGAAGGAGCAGAAAGAGAACGGGGGAAGAGAAAGACGGCGACGACATGCAGGTGGAAATGATAAAATGTTCATGAAAGAGCGGGAGGAAAGGCGGGCAGGAGGGCGGGGAGCCATCGAAAGGCGGGAGGATAATAAGGTGAGGCGGCGTGCGGGGAGCAGCGCCCCACCTGACCGCGATGGCACCTGCTGTGAGGGAAATGGCGCACCTGAGTGGCCCTGTGTGTGTGTGTGTGTGTGTGTGTGTGTGTGTGTGTGTGTGTGTGTGTGTGTGTGTGTGTGTGTGTGTGTGTGTGTGTGTGATCGACGTGTTAAGAACTTTCCTCATAGTGTGTAAAATATTAAATACATGATTAAGATTGCAATATGAATAAAAGCTAATACGAGTAGTGTACAAATATAACACAAGAGATATTCATAATACATAATCAAATAAAGATACGCTATACATATTTACTTCCTTATTCAGTAATGAGAAAAAAAAGGAAATACAAAACTGTCTTATTCAAGTATACTTATCAAAGGAAACATCTTGAAACTGATCCATAAACACAACTGTAGATGACTGAAATACACTCTAACCAGGTTTTTAGCTCCTTCAGTACTGGGACGCATTTTTACCATGAGTTTAGGTTAGGTTAAGTTAGGTTAGGTGAGTCTGAATATGAAAAGACGATTTTATTTACATTAGGAAGGGTCTATGGAGGTCGAAAGATTAATTAATGGCCAGCGTTCTCACCATTTTAATCCCCCACATGAGTTTTGAAGAGCATAAAATCACCAAATGATAACAGAATGAATATGAAAACGTGTCATGGTACTGAAGGGGTTAATACATTCAATAGAGAGATTTAACCCTTTCAGTTCGGTGTGCAGCAATTCACTAATCCACAACACTAAAAGCAATATGTAACACCTTTGTAACCAACAGAAAAAAGCAAAAAATATAAAAGAATCAGTTTTGCAATATCACGCCAATAAAACATTTGGAGGTTTCTGCAATACAAAGAAAAATGTCTTAAAGAGGTTCATAATGCAGTAATAATGTGCCAAATAGCAGCAAAGGGAGGTAAAAGAGAATCACACAGTTTTTATGATAAGGAGAATAGGACGAGGGCAGGTATTACTACAGGAGTTGGCAAATGTGAGCTTGATAGTTCCTTTTACCTTCCCTTGTGCAGTTCAGGTCTTGAAATCTTGGTTCAGTATTCAGAAACGCTCTGCTCTCTCACCACGACTATTGTCCAATGCCACAGAGATGATTAACGGCGGTTTTCAAGAGTATTTCTCCTGTATATAATGAAGAAATCTTGTCAGTCTACCTCTAAAACCGTAAAAACATCTTAAAAACTCGTGTAAATTTATATAATGGAGAAATCTTGTCAAACTGCCTCTAGAACAGTAAAATTACCTTAAAAAACTCGTGTAAATTTATATAATGGAGAAATCTTGTCAAACTGCCTCTAGAACCGTAAAAACACCTTAAAAAACTCGTGTAAATTTATATAATGGAGAAATCTTGTCAAACTGCCTCTAGAACCGTAAAAACACCTTAAAAAACTCGTGTAAATGTAAATAAAACCTTTTGAGATAGTAGAGGTGACGCACAGAAATGTTTGAGATTACGAGCCCTTATCTCCTTTACAATG